>NC_133656.1:142156536-142456536 GCF_009905375.1 Apium graveolens | reverse complement strand
AGATTCTCAACAAGATTGCCAACATAAGGAAAACTTGGAGGGAGCCCAATGCCTTGCCTAGAACATTACTCATTCAAAAAAGAGGAATTACAGTTCACAAATCACCTCATTGGTTGATGGAGTTCAGAGACAACAAAGGAGTCAGAAGATTTTTCAGAATTGAAGATCAGCTCAAGATTGCCAGTAATGAAACTCTCAAGGATATGCAATCTAAGTTGGACATCAATGAAGAAGATAAAGCTGAATTCTACAGACAACTTCAACTTCAAATAGAGGAGAATGACAGGAGGCTAGGAAAGAAAACAAGGGATCAAAGGAAAAGAAATTAATCTGCTCAGGCTAAAGGAGCACCCTTGGAAACAATGTAATTCTTCAATTCCATCTCAGCATTCATATTTTTGCAGCACTTTTGAATTTCTGCTTTATTACAGTTTATATATTTGTCAAGTGTTTTGTTATCATCAAGCTAAACCCAAATTTATGCCTATTGGTTCTAGTAGACATAAATAGGGGGAGATTGTTAGGAATATGTGTATTAGTTTGATGATAAGTTAAACAAAACACTTAAGTAGAAATCTAGTGTTTGTAGCCTCAACGGATAAGACCATCTTGGCTATCCGTTGAAGGAGTAGCTTTACTTAGCAATAAGTTTAGTATTGTAGCACATTTCATTCTCTGGATTCAAGTTGTAATTCTTAGATGTTGTAGGAAAGTATCAGTCATGTTGACTACTAGTGGATATGCAAATAGGAGGGCTAATTGTAAATATGTCATGCCTTATAATTTTGTATAAGTGAAGAAGTATCAACTGATATTGAAGACCTTCAATGGATAAGAAACAAAGCTTCAACGGATGTCTCTAATGCTTCAACGGATAATATCCATCAACGGATAAGTGCTTCAACGGATAAAGACTTCAACTGATAATGCATCAACGGATAAAGCTTCAACAGATAAAGCCTCAACGGATGAAATCTTCAACGGATGCTTAGTTCATTAGCAGTTGATAGTGACAATTCATAAGCTGACAGAGGTACATGGGTTGACAGTGACAAACTGGAATGTGGAAGCCTCTTGGAGGAATCAAGAAAATGCAGCATTTCCATTCTGGTGCAAACAAGGAAGTGTTCAAAGATTCACAGATTATCCTAGATTGCATTGGATAGAGAAATGAAGAAGAAACATGTGAAGAGCCTTTTTAATTGTATTTTACAGTTTTGTCTTTACTTGTAAACTTGGTGATATATATAAACCAAGTAGCAGCTAGTAATTAGAGATGAATTTTCCAGAGCTGTTTAGAAAAATCCAAAGAGAAAATCATCTAGTTTGTACTATGAAGAAGCTGTGATTTAATTTTTTGAATCACAGATTTTATGAAATAACACATCTCTGGTGGAACAACAAATCCACCAGAAAAGTTTTTAAGTTCTCTGTGTTCTTTATATTTGTGTTTGAATATATATCTGTCTGCATTGGCTTCAAGCAATTCACACACACTTGTTCTCAGAAACATTTAGCCTTAGAAACTGCTCAAAACTTGAAAAAGTTTTGAGATTTACATTCAACCCCCCTTCTATAAATCTCATTGTTAGTCCACTGGGAATAACACTTACAGTTGTCATTTTAGCCACAGGGGCAAATGTTTCAAAATAATCAAGCCCTTCTGTTTGAGTGAAGCCCTTTGCTACCAACCTAGCCTTATACCTGTCCACTGAGCCATCAGGCTTGTACTTTACTTTATACAACCATTTACAGCCAACCACTTTTCTATTTGGAGGAAGAGAAACTAGAGACCAGGTGTTATTAGCATCCAAAGTTGTCAATTCAGTTGTCATGGCCTCACACCACTCTGTGTGTTTACAGGCTTGGTTATAAAATTGAGGTTCAGGTACAAGATCCACATTGGCTATGAAATGTTGATATTGAGAACTAAAAACATTACAGTTACACAAATGAGAGGGAAGTCCAGTGTAGTCTTTGAGTTTGACTAGTAAAGTCTTAGATCTCTGAGGTCTATTCGAAGCATTTTCAATGTGTTTATCAGGTATAGTATACTCAATTATATCATCAGATATAGTATTGAGATCAACAGAAGGCTCATGTACTGAATCAGAATCAGTAGAAACAACAACAGTCAAAGGATCATCACATACAGTCTCAGGACTTGAGAAAAGATTATCTGGATTTTCAGATGGAGAAACTGATGCAAAAGAAAACACATGTTCAACAAATTGAACATCTCTGTAGGTAAAAACTTGTTTAGTTTCTAGGTTAAGCACCCTGTACCCTTTTTGACCAAAAGGATATCCCAGAAATACACACTTAAGAGCCCTGTCACTAAATTTATCCTTATGAGGAGACAAATTTATCACATAGCAAAGAGAACCAAACTCTTTAATATTTGAAAAATCAGGACGTTGGTTGAATAGAATTTCATAAGGTGTGATACCTTTAAGTAGAGAGGAAGGTGTTCTATTAATAAGGTAAGTTGCAGTGAAGATGCAATCTCCCCATAAGTGAATAAGCAAGTGTGATTGTTTTCTTAAAGCTCTAGCAGTGTTCAGAAGAGGCATGTGATTTCTCTCCACAATGCCATTCTGTTGTGGAGAGTAAGGACAGCTAGATTGATGAACAATGCCTAGAGTCTGAAGTTCAAAAGCAAGAGTTTTGTTCATAAACTCAGTACCATTGTCTGATCTGACAACTTTAACAGATGTATGAAAATGAGTATTCATATAATGCAGAAATACTAGAAGTAAGCTTGCAACTTGAGTTTTATCAGAGAATAAGTAAGTCCAAGTAGCCCTAGACTTAGATTCAACAATGGTCAGAAAATAAGAGCAATTGCCATGTGTTTTATGTTTATATGGACCCCACACATCAGTGTGAATTAATTCAAACAAGGTAGTACTTTAAGTATGACTTTCATGAAATATACTTCTAGTCTGTTTGGCTAGATGACATGTATCACAGCTAGACAAATCTTCAAGTGAAGAAAACAAACCAGTAGGCAAGAGTAATTTCATAGCACTAACAGAAGGGTGACCTAATCTTGAATGCCAGAGTTGAAAATCAGAACAAGCACTAGTAGTATTACACACAGACGGAAATATAGAAGAGTCTTGAACTTGAATTGTAGCAGTGTGTAGAAGATAAAGACCACCTTGAGCTTTACCAATCTCTGTAACCTTCTTCAGTGAAGGATCCTGTAGAAAACATGATTGGTGATTGAAAGTGACTATGCAATTAGTATCCTTTGTTATTTTTGGAATTGTCAACAGATTATAGCCAAAAGAAGGCACACAAAGTACTTTTTCAAGTACAAGATCACGATGAATAACCATGCTACCAATATGAGTAACAGAAGCCTCATTACCATTAGGTAAATGCAGTGAAGAATTAGTTGGCATAATATTGGTAAGCAGGTGAGCAAAGGGAGTAATATGATCAGTTGCACCAGAATCAAGTATCCAAATATTAGATTCTGGTACATTTTTAAAGCTAGTGCCAGCAAAATACTGAGAAATACCTGCAGTATTTGCAGAATTTGCAGAATTCCAAGTGCCATGTGCAGAAGTAGGCACACTAGAAGTGATGTTCAGTTCTTTGAAACCAGCTTGAAAAATTTACATAATCTGCTTGCATTGTTCATCAAAAAACTCAGTAGTAGGCTTTGATGAGTGACCTGAAGTTATGCCACCAGTAACAGACTTAACAGTACTAGTACCATCTGTAACAGCATTAGCATGACTTGACCTGTTTTGTCCTCTAGGTTTAGGCTTGGGTTTACCAAATATCTTATGCCAGTCTGGATAGCTATGAATGCAGAAGCATTTGTCTCTGATATGACCTGATTGCTGACAGTAATCACAAAACAAGGTTGCAGATTCAGGCTTCTTAGTGCTAGATTTAGTATTCATGTTTCCATACTCATTGTACTGCTTAACAGCCATTGCAGAACTATCAGCCACAGCAAGACCAGGAGACTTATCTCTCTGATGCTCCTCTTGCAGTAATATACCAAAGGCCTCACTTAATGAAGGAGGAGGAGGAGTCATAAGAATATGTCCTCGAGTAACAGTAAACTGCTCACTAAGTCTCATTAGAAACTGAGATAACACAATAGTCTTCACATGATCATTCAGCTTTTTGTTAATTTGACATGAGCATTTGTTACAGGTACACTTAGGCAACTCAGATAATGATTGTAATTCATCATTTAGAGCACGAAATTTAGTGAAGTAAGCAAAAACGGAGAGATTGCCTTGACTCAAATATGCAATTTCCTTTCGTAGATTGAATAATTTAGGTACATTTGTATGAGCAAATCTAGTGGCAAGATCATTCCAGATTTCACAAGCAGATTCCATATACATAATACTTTGACGAATCTCAGGTGAAACCGTATTCAAACTCCACGAAATGATTATATCATTACAACGAGCCCGGTACATAAGCTGATTAGATGTATTAGCAGGTTTAACAAGTGTTCCATCAATGAAACCAAGTTTAAACTTGGACGACAATGCAATTCGCATAGAGCGACACCACTGACTATAGTTGTGATCAGCAAGTGTTACAGTAACTAAGATCATACCTGGATGATCAGATGCAGAGAGAAAGTAAGGATGATTACAATCAATGATTGTACTTGTCGAACCTGCAGCAGTTGAAGCAGTAGCAGCAGCAGAATACGACATCGTCATGAAGAAAAGCTTCGATTTTGCAGAATGAAGATGATGATCACACTTGAACAGAGATCACAATAATGATCAAAGATCAACAGCAATACAAAAGATCAATCACAGAAACATAGAGATCGAAACGAAAAGCTCTGATACCATGAAAGTTTGATGAATCTAAGCTAAAGAAGATGAAGAAAGGCTAACAAATCACCATGTTTTCATTAAGAGAGAGAGAGCATTACATTCTGTTTTTAAGAGTGAATATCCAGATCTATATAACTGAAGCAAGACACACTATATAGACTTACAAACTAACACAAGAATAACAAACTTTGTAACAAACTTTCCCTCCATTTTTAATCTCTGACTTTGACTAACATTGACTTGACTTAGCTTGACGTAGTTTGACCTTCATCTATATTAACAAATAGCAATATCTGTGGTTGGATTATTCATCAAGTTCAACTAGTTCATAGAAACATAAATTGAAGTATGTACAATGATATACAGTCAAACAAAATGTTGTCTTGCCGGGAGGTTGGGGTACTGCCAACAAAGTGATTGTTGATTGAGTTTTTGTATTCCCGTATTTCCTTGCAGGAAAAAAACAAGGAGATGCTTGTTTTTTCATTACAATTTGCATATATACCAAGTTTTTACTTCAAAAAAACTAATGAGTTGCAGTTTGTAACGAGGAAGTGCTTGTTTTTTTTTGTCAAGAATTACATATGTAGATAATTGTAACGAGATACATTGTCCGGGGAAAGAGATTCTTTCATTCAAGCTTATCTTCTAACCCACGGACATACTTAATATCCACAAACATTTAGACAATAACACATTAATGTCTAAGAGAACTCCCATAAAATACATCACATTCCAAATAACCAGAACCATAATCACAGACGTTGAACCAACTCCTCACAAATATTTTACTTAGAACCAATGAAAATAAGTTAAATGGTGCATATTTACACAGATGATTAACCCAGCATTCTGGATAATCAATTTATTTAAACACAAATAAACTAAATGATGGCCAACAATTTAAACAGCCTATTAATGTTACAGATCACACTAACGCCTAGAAAGATAATGTCATAAAACAATTTGTTTTATCCAGGAAGATTTAATATGATAAACTGGGTTCTATACTACCCACGTACTGATGTAAGTGATTTCCTGCAAACGGAGTTACCAGTTTCCTTCCTTTGCCATCTTCAGGAAGTTGCAAAGGGTTATGTTTGGAGGTTGAACACAGCCTGATTTCTTCTTCTTAATCTTTGTGGGCTTCATAGGCTCTGTGTCTGATCCTGCGTCTGTCACCGACACCAAGTCATAGAACTGGGAAAATACATATCATAAATGTTAGTAACACTACGGAAGTATATCAGTAGATATGCTGTATGTATTAGCAGGTCTAGCAAACTCAACAGAAATTCAGCATAGTGCCACTTGAAGGTACATCGTCAAAAACATAAATCGAAAAGCAACATTTTAGGTGAAGTTCAAATTCACAAGCCTCCTAGGATTTATACCTCACAAACACCGTGAAGTAGCATCCTATGAAAAGGATCTTTAACATGTAGCACAAGAACATCGTCATCACGACCCTCCTGAATGAAAACCCTCAAACATGCCTAGGAAGAGAAAAAGTATAAGGTACACCATGAAATGCAAGACATCTCATATATTTTCTAAGACAGTATCAAAAGTACAATATAAGATGTAATAATAATTTGAGAAGTTTCAGCGTAACATAAAGCTGATTACAATTAGATTTACGAAGCATGACAATAAAAAAAGTGAAAGCTTCTACAAGTTTTTACTCGCACACTCATATGCCACGTAAAAAAATGCAATGGAAAGGAACAAGCTATATTTACTTTTACTTGAGAAAACCATACAAACCAAAAACCGGTAGTAAAATAGCTAACTTCCTTGCATCTACGAATTCCAATGATAAAACTTGAATGGAAGGTGAAGGTACCTAAACCTTATTAAGAGATGTAGACTATAGTCTACCCTACTCTTTTTCAATTAATAGGTTACCTTATTCATACATGCAAAAGGTTACTACTAGGCTATGGTGCCAGGCCATGCCCATATAGAAATCATATATGTATTGAGAAGCCGGGAACATTGAATTTAGAGGATAAACTAAACAAAAGTAAAGATTGCAGTAAGTAGCTGAATTTGTTCTCTTTAAATAGTCGTTCCACAGAGATTACTACCTCATAGTTATCAATTAGCTCAGCAAGGAAGCTGCGTCTGAGTGCTTCTCTAGTGCGACAGTTTACTCTGTGCCATGCAGCCAAAACAGCCATCTTATCAACATCCACACGACCTTTCTTTTTTGAAGAAGAGCCTCCAAGGGTTTCGATTACTCTGATCTATCAACACAAAAAATAATAGATTAAGAAAAGTTAAATGTCTTTTTTTACTTCAGATGTCATGTCCTGAAACAATAAAATATTTGCAGATACATAAGCACATAACTAAGGAAAAAGGAAAACAATGAAAGAACTTGAGAAAATATATTCATTATAGAGGTAACTCCAGATTTTAGAGACCCTGAGAAAAACATAAAGGCATACGTCCACGAGATATGGACCAAAAAAAATGGTATTGATTTGTTAGACCAAGTATGATTCTCTCTCTCTCTCTCTCTCTCTCTCTTACACTCACGTACTACATAATGTGGGGCCAAATTTTAACAAATAAATGCCCCTAAATATCTTTTCCGTAAAATCTATAAAATGTTCCATATTTCCATCACACCACTCTAAAAAAACACTCAGTTGAACAATTGCAAAGCAAAATCACATATTCACAATGCAGTGAATAGAAAGAATAAGACAGATACAAAGAACTAAACACATTTGAATATTTGATATAAAACACCCTACCTCTTTGTCCATTTTAATAATCCTGGACTTCTCTCACTCCCCCTCCACCCACCCCCTAGTGGCTATTACTATCCTACTAAAGGCTATGTAAAGCATTGCAGAACAGCTTCTCCATGCAGTGATTCCTTTAGAGAATATATTTACTTATATGTCCATAATACATAAGAAAAGTGAAAAACCTCTTTGTCCATGTCAATACTCCTGAACTTGTCCCACTCCCCTCCATTTGTCATGCAGAATGCTGAAAGAGGTACCTCATCACCTGTAAAATGGACCTCAAATCATGAATATGTTCGAGACTACATAAATGGAAATACATGATTATGAAACTGTATGTATTTCCTTAAAGCTTACTTATAGAGTAAAAATAGAAATAGCAGATAAACATAATCTCACTAGAAAATACCGACGCATAGTGCAAACCTTTACTGAATCCATTTTCTGAGAATTGTAAACAGATCCGAGATATACTAAGTTTAAATAATTTACTTATATAATAAGATGACATGCTTAACCAATAAAACACATCAGGAACATATATATAAGCTACAAACCTGCCATAGTGTAAAATATCATACATCACAAATCGCGTTGATTTGTACATATTATGTTTTCGTTCCACTAACAAATAACTTTAACTTCAATGACATTTGCTTTTAGGAGCAGTTGTGAGGATCCATTGTGGCTTAGAACCAAGAATGAAAAGAGCCATATGAAAGAAGGCAAAACACACTGAAGGGAAGATTTTTCTCAAGTCTGCTTACAAACTATAATTTGTACTCTTCAGAATACAATAGGTAAACATTCAAAAATTAACTGGACTTGAAAACAAACACAAACACAATGAGATATGTCTCTATCATGTATCTCTTACCCCATGGAGGTGGAGCAAACAAGCCTCTAATTTCCTCTGCATTCAAACGAGGAACAAGCTCCATCAAAAGACGATCATTTATCCACCTGCGAGTTCTTCGGTTGCTGACCTGAATCAACAAGTTTAAAGACTATATTATCAACAATGCATTACACAGCAAATGTTTGAGGACAAAATAAGCAAATAATCTTCAACCCCAAGATTTTACATAGAGTGTTATGAACATGGTACCGGCCACAAAAATATAATAATTTATTTTATCCATTAGTGACTATATCTCAGCTTCAGTTAACCCAAGCACTACTTAAGAAAGATGAAAAATATACATGCTGTCACTCAATTGTCATATTTTTTGTGTGCCAAAGGACAACCAAGAGCTCATTTAGGTAAACATTGACTCCACTTCTCTGTTTAAAACTTAAACAGACACTACACTTTCAAAACAGAACAAAATCCACCAAGTTTCTCGAGGTGAGACAAATTGATTACTTTAAACTCATATCTAAATAATCTTGTAATAAATAAAACTTTAACTGGTGAAAACAGTAATAATTTCATGAAAGTTTGAAATTCAAACTTTATCCAAGAAACTTGTAAAAAAACAACAAAAGAAAAAATGGCTTTTTCCATTTTTACACAATTTTTAAAACTGTTTATGCAATATTACATATAAAGTTGTGCAGAAATAAGAACACAGTGCAACTAAAACAAAACATTTCGTAATTAGAATCAATCAAATGCAACTGCAACTATTTTTCTTAAAAAACAAAGTATTTATAAAAAAATCTTGATTTTGGTAGTAAAGTAAAGTTGCATATTAGTTTGCAAAAAGAGTAAATTTGCCAAGTCTCTCTCAAAACACTTTAACGAAATAAAACTCAACCAACTCCGAAAGCACAACACCAAACTGAACTACGTCGCTCTCGCTTCTCAGATAACACTAAAAGAAAATCAATCAAATTACAAAAAGCAACACACACATACACATATTGGATCTATATATACAACCAAAAGTCAAGGAAAAAAGAATATCTAAAGTAGAATTCATTACATTTCCAGTCAAGCCCTCCAGCAGATCAATCTTTTTCTCAATTGTCATTTCTCTGGGTTTCACATTTTCTCCTGCAATTATACATACACAAATTCACAATAATACCACACAAATCACCACCAACCAATCAAATCAAACCCATATAAAAACTTGCTTCAAAACACCACACAAATCAATAAACTTCCAAAATGAAACAAACCCATCAAATAAAAAATCTCAAGATTCACAAATAGAAATAAAAATCAAAACTTTATAATAAAAAAAATCAAGGCTTTACGATAAAAATTAAGACTTTATGACAATAAAATAGAATAGAATAGAATACCTTTGGGATGATCAATAAAGTGAAAGTTTTTCTCTGCTTGCATGACATCTGGAGTAGCCATGATTGGTTGATTGATAATTGAATAGATCTAATTAGTGTTTTGATTTGGGGGTGAAATTAGGGTTTGTGATTTTTTGTTGTGACGAAGAATGGGGGAAAATCAAGAAAATAAAGAGACGTGGAGAGTGACTGATGTCCAAACACGGCCTTATAAAATGGAGGTACCTCGTCTTTTTTTCTTTTTAAATTTGTTTTTTGGTTCCGATGTTTCGGATTAGAATTGTCGGATTACGTTTTCTCCACGTAAAAATATTAATTAAACTTAAATTAATATTAATATTATTAAAAAATGAATCTACGAAGCATCTTTGTCTATAAAAGAATATTCTCTTGACACACAGTACATCTTTTTCAGATTAAACTTAAAATTTTAAATAAATAAAAGGGTTAAGGGCCGATCTCTAGAATAAGGTTGGGCACTTGGGCCATGGTTCAAATGCTTCAACATCATATGTAATTTGGGCCTTCGGGAAGAATATAGCATTTTTATGATAAAAAAGATTAGAAATAAGTCGGAAATTGTTTCAAACATCGACTTGTGCTCCGAGAAAATTCTAATTACAAACATAAAACTTTTTTGAGCAGCTGTAAGGGAACACCTGGAATAGTAGTAGAATATGAAAAAAAAAATAGAATCTGGGAAATCTTTCATATTGTAAATCACAAAATTATCTCATCTCTCATACATGTAAATCTTGAATCTGCAATTAATAAAATCAAATAGTCGACTAGTGCACGTCAAAAAATGGATCAATTGACAATGACATGGATAACTGGTAATGTTTTTTACAAACTTGCATGTATAACTGCAGAAGCTATAGCCTAACAGAATTGAAGCACAGCTGTTCTAAAACTACGGCCAAGTAAAGATTTTCTATATTTTACTATCTTTTCTTTCTTGCTCTAGTATTCATCACTACTAAGAACTCTGTTCTGAAGAAGTAATTGTCTTGACCTTTACTGCACATGGTCGACTGCAGATGAGTCTATCTTTATAACAAGAGGGTCATGGAGACCCAGAGGCGGGTCGGCTACAATGGGTAGCCCTGGGGATGCTAAAATGCCATCTGTTCCAGCACCTTCTTCTAAAGCCTTCTCAAGAGAAGCCTTTGCGGTTTTGAAAATATACACAAGTATGATTACTATATGAAAAACACGGAAAAAGTCAGGCAGAGTCCCCATACAGTAAACAAAAAATGATAACAAGTAGTCCAGGCTTGAATTAAAGGATTACCAATTATGTAAAAATAACATGTAGAAAATAAAATCCTTGGCAGAAACAGAAACAAATACGAACAGTTTTATCTGAAGAATTACACACGATTTGGAGAGAGGGGGGGGGGGGGGGTTACCAATGATTAAATTTAAATAATATATTAAAATTTCATTACAGCAAAGGCACTCTATGTGACATAAGTACAGTCGAAGGTTGTAGCTTACCGGAGATCATAAAGCCAGATGCAATAAAAATCTGCATGAACAACTAACACATCAGTTTTCACCCTGCAGGGAAAATTCTTGGAGATACAGATATTTTGAATTCCCTTTTATCTTTTAGGCAAATTCAGAGAGCATAATTTATTTTAAACCAGGAAGCTGTTTTTGGTATATGTAACAATTTTTAATCTTTTACAGGCTTGACAATATATAACATTTCTTAAGGAGGGTGATAGGTGCATCTCTTACCCAGCGAGTTGTTGAAACCTCACCCCATCCATGTGTAACGTCAGAAAGATCCTTTAAAGTTGTTCCGACATACACTAGTGCAAATGTTACTGGCTGGAATGATATAGTATAAGTTAGAATGTTGGATAATTTTACGCATATCTTCAATTATAAGGTTTCTGTCAACTAAAATTAAGCTTGGTAGAACATGGGTGTTTAAATTAGAATATGCTCAACTCTATAATTATCATAGTTTTCCCCTTCCCAGTTAATAACGGAATTATG
The DNA here is from genome assembly GCF_009905375.1 of Apium graveolens. NCBI lineage: Eukaryota > Viridiplantae > Streptophyta > Magnoliopsida > Apiales > Apiaceae > Apium > Apium graveolens. The sequence goes on along the minus strand of NC_133656.1, from coordinate 142,444,682 downwards.
TGTACTTATTTTCAAAGCAAGTGTTCAGAAGAGGCACACAACAAAAGCACAGACAAGCACAACCCTAGAATCTTACAAATTCACTATGCAATCTAAAATGACATCAAGAAACTTATTTCTGAACTCAAAAGATCAGTTTTAACAACTGCGTGCATAAAACAAGAACAATATTATGTTTCAAAATTAGTCTGTAACAGCTATCATATACAATGGAGCGAGCAACTGAATGAAACATACCATCATCCCCAACCAAGAAGCCAGCATATATTCTACAAGACGAACAGGAGTCACCGATAGCAGATAGTTCAACATGTTAAATGGAAGTAATGGAACAAGACGAAGTAGTAAGACAATCTGCAATTTTATAAAAAGAAGAAAAGAGTTAAGACCTACATGTACATAAGAAACTTACCAATAATTCTTATATTACACGTAGCCAGGGAATTTCTCCTACCCCCACCATAAAAATGAATATAAAATAATATAGATACTAGTTTAAGTGTAGGACATCTCATTATAGAAGAGATGTACCCCCATCCAGTGCTAAGCTCTGGGTCATTAGTACTTTTCTTTTTTAAAAAAGACAAAGTACATAACTGTTAGGTGCTTTTTTACATGTTTCATGCATGATCTGATCTTGGCCATAACCATATAGAGAACACTTTTGAAGAGTTTTTATTACATCTTTCACTACCCAGGTAAACTCTGCATGATAAGTTAAAAAACTATATCTCCCGAGTAGCTAGTAAGATTGAAATGAAGGCACATCAGAAAGAGGGAACGCTTCCTGTGAACTTTTACTCCCTCAGTGGACCAAAAACCAACTTTAGTCCACGGTCAACTAAAATGACATCTTCTAAAAATTTGAGAGATGGCAAGCTTAAATTATAAACTATATATTAAATGCATCAAGTTCTCTCTACTTTTTAAGTAAAATATACTGATGTGTAACATGTGCTATCCACCAAAGACCTGACATTGATCAAGGTTCACAATAATTAAGTTGTCATGATGCATTATTGCAGAAAAATAGGATTTACACTTTAATCAATATAGGGATTCTGTATCTTGATGTGCACTACCAAAGCAAGCACCAAAGACCCATACTTCAAAAATCACTCAATGTTCTAACTTATAACACATGTGGATGATGATTGTACCCAGTATATTACTGGATTCGTGTGTTTTTACAATAGCTTCTCACTGTGATGAAGATATAACAGAGATAGACAGAAGATTTCCCTTGGGGTATTTTCATCATTTCAGTAAAGTATTTCATAGATGCGCTTTTAGATTAAGAACAAGTTAGACATCACTTAAATGTCTAAAATGGGACATAACTTAATTACCAAAGAAAAAGATAGTCAGCTATCAAACCTTAAACCCAGATCTCTGAATCGCAACAGTAACTGCCTGAAACTTGGGATAATTCTTTAATTTAGATTTGACATATGGCCTCCCAATCTGCAAATATGTAGCAAAATGATACATGTGAAGACAAAAACATAAAATCAAATTTTGAAGCTTCCAACAAAAGAAATTCTCTTCAGATATTTTAATAAACACATAAAATGCATAGCATGGGGAACGAAAGTTACTGTGCAAAAAATTTATAGTTTTACTGGACTCTGCATATAAGGAAGAGTCAATAAGTAAGACTTACTGTTCTACCGAGAAGAAATGCAGCTGTTGCTCCGATCGTAGCACCTATAGAGTCAGCAACAAACCCCACTGGCAACCCAAACAGATATCCACCCCCAAGCTGCAACATCGGGAAAAAAGCAGAAGAGTCTTTATTAGAGAGATAAACTCGCATGAAAAATTAACATTCAACTTAAATTGATTGGGTTGATAAGAATTTAAGTTAGAATTAGAGATAAAAGTCATAAATGACAAACAAATGCACATGTATTTATGTAAGGGAGGAGGATTTCAGTGAGGTGCCATGCCATTTGTAATAGTTGTATATAGCCTGGTACAGTGCTCATTCTATTAAATCACTTGTTAAATGTAAGAAAATCATTTAAATTGATAGACATACACTTAAACCCGCAAACATACAATATGATCAATGTGATTTAGCAACTAGTTGGTGTGTCCGAACTCCAAATAATAATAAAAAAAAAACCTTTTGATAGTAAATTTTTCATATAACAATTGGCATCATGTATGTATGCATCTAAGTGTGCATATATGCATCTATATTTTAATAAATGTGGACCAGAATCTGAGCTGGTCTCATGTTTATTAACATTAAAATAAAATAAAAAATCAAACAACAATTGGTTTGGCCAAATAAATTCAATCCATTGATGCCTTTTTTATACCTCATCTGCTTTTGCTACGTACTTGAATAACAGTCTCTGAGTCTAGCAAAACTCTATGCATGAATGAAGTTTTAATGTCTCATTAGAAAGGAAAAAAAGAGAGCAAAAGCTTAGCTGTCTCCTCCGTAATAATTCAACTTTTTAGTCGAACAATCCTCCAAATATGGTAAAAATATGCATATATTCCCACCTATCCCTAAAGAAAGCAGAATGCATGAAGATGATTGTATATAGTTTTCATGATTGTCATATTAGTTATGTACAAATACGAAGACTGCATTAATTTTATCTGATGCCAAAAAGGCCATTATAGGTGTATACATATGCCCATCTTTTAACAATTTGTTACTAAAGTTTGCCAAAAAAGGGGACATCCGATATAACAAGTAAATACACACTTCTTTAACATTAGTATGACAAACTAAGTTTTCTTCCAAGGTATGAACAGCAGCACCTACCGTAAGTACAGAGGCTGGGACAGCTAGGATTGTAAGAGGAATATATGCAACAGCCCTGTGAAATGCTAGATAGTTAGAAGGTAAGTGTAATGGAGCCTAAAACTTATGTTTAAACATAAGCATTCATTATCGATTTAGATGAAAAAATAAATTGCCCCGAGCTTGGATGAGAATTTATAAATGCAGCAACATCCCTCTATTCATAATCCCAATATTCCCCAAGGATACAGGCATAAATTTCATTGATATATTGGTGTGGAAAGTCTATTAGATTTAATTAATATCTAGAACTTACATAGTAAATTAAAAAAAAAAAGGTAATCAAAGATGTCTTACAATACAAGTGGTCCCCAAGGTCCAAGATCACGCTTAATCCATAAAAGAAAATTTTTCAAAACCTGCAGAAAAAGAGGGATGTCAGTATATGGGAAAAAACAAGTAAAGTTTATAATGATGGACTCACAAATATCCAAGGATTTAACCAATATTAATCAAAATCTTATTAAGCTGAACTTAAGAGTCCTGATTTTTTTTAATTGTATTAAACAAGCAGCTAGGGTATGCAACGCATATGGCCAACATTAACAATATCCTTCTTCCCCAACTAAGTGCACCATCATATAACATGCCACTGTCAAAGTTCAGATCGAATACAACAACTGAAACCGGTCTAATATGAAATTGTGACTTCCGAGAAGTCAACAACTACAACGAGGGCACCTTCTATCAGAACAAAACCAACACTACTCTCTACTCAAGTAAGATCCAACTGTCAATTTTTCACAAACAGTGCATCAAATCATAATTACAATACACTCTCCTCAAAGCAACAAATCTCTTAATCATCATTTACAATTCATATAAATTTCGATAAATAAATAGCCTCGGACTAGAGATATTTATTTTTTTTATTAGCATTATCAAATAGATAGTAGTACAGTGTAATATTTCCGATATTCATTTATCGAGATTCTATAACGAACATAGCAGCAAACGTACCACTTCAATCCACAAACCAAATCACAAACCCTAACATTCACATCAAACAAGCATTATTTGAAATCGCGAAAAACTCGAAAACAACAAAAAAATAAAAACTACCTGTTCGACAGGAAGAAAAGCACAAGCAGAGACAATAGAGGCAACTAAGAACAAAAAAATGGAAACACGAAGAACAGAAGCAGAAGCGAAGAAAGCAATTGACGAAACTACCCTCCGGCGCCACGGCCGGCGGTGAATATCATCGTCATCGTCGTTAGCGAAGACTGGCTTCAAAGCCGACCATCTCGCTCTTAATCCCTCCGGGATCTCCAGATTTTTAGTCAATTTTTCAGTTGAAATTACGATTTTTTTTACGAAATTGAGTGTGAATTGATGTGATTTTATGTATAATTGGAGTGTGAGTATGTATAATTTTAGAAGTTGGGGGATAAAGAGGTGCGATTTGATATCATTTTCGGTGTTTACCCTGTTTGTGTCCGTGTGTGTATATTGTAAATTTGTAAGTCTTGCTTAGGTAATGGTGGGGACCATCCACGGTTCCATCAAAATAGTTTGAACTCGAACGACCATTTAGTTTCAAGTTCAAATTTCGGTTCGTAACAAATTAGGCAGGTTTGAGTTTGATTTTAAAATTTGAATTAATTTCATTAAATATTAATAAAAAATTAAAGTATGATCGGTTTGAATTGAATTCATGCGCCTTAAATATCCTTTTAACTTATTCACCGGAGAAACGTTATAATATTCGGTTTAACTCTGTATATTTATAGTGACACTATAATTATTATCCGATAATTATATCCTTACACAAACAAAATCTAGATCATTGTATATGATTTAATTCGTAATATCTTTGTAGAAGTAAGAATATTGTTGTTCTTGTATTATATTCGGTTAATTTATTTACCGGAGTGTAGCAACCCCAAATATTTATATATATACATGAATATATACTTCCTCGAATATCTTGTATTTCTTGTTTTATTGTCATAAACACTATTCAGCTCAGGAATACGGAATAATTAATCGAACACTAAATTATATATCCGTAAAAGATTCTAAAGAATATTTTAATTTAGTGAGAATCCCGCTTTTACGATATTTCGGGAACTAACAAGAGTCCCAACCAAAACCAACATGACAAAAATCTTTAACCAAAATCAAGTATCCATGAGAAATCCAATCAAATCGAAGAAAAAAACAATAATCATGATTAAAAGTCAAAATCATCTAAGAAAAAAATAACTGATTTGAATAAGAAGAAGATGAGAAGAAACAATAATCATAACACATATTTTAAACCCAACATGTTGAACCCAGCTCGATATAACTCATTATTAACTTATCCCGGATCGAACCATAACTCTGATGTCATGATAAAATATAGATAGAAGAGAGAAAATTATAAATTTATTACGATATAATGTGTACAAGAGAATGGGGCTTTATATAGTTAACAAGTAAACATAATATCAAGGAAACTATTATAATAATAAAACTATCTAATAAAAATAATATTATATATGTTAACACTTTGAAATTTTGATTATTTTCTAATTGAACACATAGTTTTTCGCAAGTAAACTATCAAAAATTGTTATCACGCTGTGTTCATCTCCGGTTCCTTGCATTCTTATAATCATTATTAAATAAATGTAAGTAAAACATCACACCATAATAAAATTTTGACATTAGCAAGTTTAAAAAATAATGTACCATATCTAAAGTTATGAATATCTAAATTATTTAAATTAAAATTAGATATGTTATTAAAATTCGATTTGAAAAATAAAATGATACTGTATAAATTAAGAAAAAAGTATATAACGTGAGTGTGTATAATTATAAAAAAATACTAGTATTTGATCTTGATATAATTTGTAAAACTATAAAACTTATTTAAAAATACTTGTAAAATTAAAAATTATACTTTAAGGTTGATTGGGTAAATAATATGTGTGGATATATTAGTGTTGTAAAAGGCGCGAAACAGACTTAGTCGGTGGAGGTAGTGTGGATTAGTGGAGTAATCAGAGATTAATCAGAATGTTTAATCGTGTCATTAATCAGAACTAGTTTAATATTATTTATATATAAAAATTTAATATATGTAATTATTTTGTTATTTTGATAATATTATATAATTATTATTTATATTTATATAAATAAATTTAACATATGTAATATTATTAAAGTAAATATAACTTTTAAGATCTGAATTACGAATTGAGGTAAACTCGAGATGAAAATTTAAGAAGATTCATTGTTTAACTGTTTAGAATAGTAATTATATATATGAGAAAAATATAGTTTTTTTTTACATTTTTGTGCTTTTTAATTTGTTTTAATTTTTGTAATTTTGTTACTAATGAGACCGAATTTTGATTGAATAACCTGATTTTTAACCTTTTAATCCGTTTTTTTCGATTCTTGACTGATTTTTGTAAAAAATGATTTCAAAATCGATTTTCGCTTAATCAAATCGATTTTCTAATAAATAACGATTAATCAACGATTAATCGGGATTAAATATCGACTTTTAGAATACGGAGATATATAAATGGATAGTTTGACTTGACTCAATTTGATTGTTTCTCAGTAAATTTGTGTTCGGGTCGGTTCGACTCGTTTGTCAAGCTTAACTAGTCGAGGTTGAGCATCATTTTTGTTTTGATTATAAAACTGAGCTTGATTGATTTCCCTTAAAAAAGGCAAAACTCACTCGATTCAAACTTTCGGATCGTCTTTTTTCGTTTGCGGATCTAATTGTAATGTTTTTTTTAAAAAAATTCCTTTTTACTAAATATCTAAATGTAATGTTGTGTAAAACAATAAAACACTATGTTCAAAATATCTTCAGAAACTTTGTTCCAAGATAACGGGAATTGGCTGGATTAATGGTCAATACATATATAACTCATTTTCCTGGAACCCCAAAATAATGCTTAAAAAGGAAAATATAACTGAACTATACATTTGTGTTCAAATTTAATTAACTATACTTGAGACAAGTTTGTAAACGACAAGTTGATATATAATATCAGTTCCCTTCATAATTTAATTTAACACAAATATATTAATTTCCATAAAAAACAGTTATAATTATATTCTGTCAATTATGAGGGTAAATTTATGTTATATTTGTGTGAAATGAAATATTAAATTTTTTAAGATTATTTTCAAAAGCTCATTTTTATTTTAAACAAGGTCAAAAGCTTTGGATGTTTGTGATTTTTTTGTTCCACTACAGTCCGAGCCTCTACATAAAACATTCTAAAAATTGGATTTAGTATTTGAGTTCATTGGACTGGATCATTCCTATATCCTCTCATCCACAAATACAAATTAAGTAACCACACTACTCACTTCTTCCCGCCAAATCAAAAAACCCCCAAATTCATATTCCACCTGACACCCACCCACACACACACACAGATGTTTCTTGTCCCTCACGCAGCAAGCTCAAAACACACACAGAAACACAGACATCTCTCTCTCTCCCCCTCTCCCTCTCTTCTCATATGTAATCAGCTACTTTACGAGCTGTTAAGACGATTTTGAGATCTCTCTCTCTCACTTACTCACTCACATTTGTAATCAGCTATTGGCGCGTTTGCTTTAGGAGTTGCTAAGACGATTTTGAGATTTCCTGCTAATAGGTATGATCATTGATTGTTCATTAGTTTTAGGTTTATTGTAGTAATCAGTTTTTATGCGTTTAGATTGAGGAATATCATATAAATCAGTGTCACCAGTTTGTACATGTCAACTGGATTGTTATATAGTCGGATTGTTGATTATATGTTTCCAGGGAATATCAATTTCTTCCACACTTGCTTTACGAGTTGCCTGCGAAGACAATTTTGTAAATTCCTGCTAACAGTTATCTGATCCCACTTTATACAAATGATTACTGATTTTGATAGTTCTGACTTCTGAGTAGTTTTTATCATGTGTATATTAGCAATTTGGTGAAAATGAATAATTCAAGTATATCTCATTTCCCTAACTCACTTGCTCAAGTCCTTACGCAATTTGGTTATTTCAAATGGCAATCAGGCTGCAGTAAATCCTTACTAAAAAACAGTGAAAAAAATCTAGCTTAGCCACCAAGGATTTCCACTTCACAGATTTTGAGGCACTAAGGACACTTAAACCATTTATAGAAGGGGTCAAGGGTTTTTATATCTCAAAGGCATTCCACAAATCTAGCAATTGCAAACTGGAACTTCCAAACATGAAAACAAGGCTTCCTCTTATAACAAACTGTGCATATACCATATAACACAAGATCAGGGCCATAAATATGTTATCTGAATGACTTCTTCTCTGTCGTAGACAGGAAAAAAGTTCTGAACAGTAAAAATTTACAGGGGCAAATTAAATTAACAAGTAGGAAGAACCTTAAAAGGTATCCAAAGCAATATGGAGAATGATAACTAAAAGGGACAAACATTAACCTCAACTTCTATTTAATCTTTATATGATTCTCTCTTTGTATTTTTTTTGTATGAATAGGTATACTGAGTTAGACGTGAGTCAGCTAATGACTGAGATCTTCACCTTTAAATCTAACTTGTCAGATAATTTGAAAACTTTATAGAGCTAAAAGAATTGGTAGCAGAAAACACACTATTTTTCCTATAGTCTGGTTTCAATTTGTGATGAGCACTGTATATTTGTCAATACATTCACTTAGTCACTCAATCAAGCCTTATAAACATGTTATTTAGCCTTACAGATATCGTATAACCAGATAATTACTGTTCTTTCTATCAGTCTACTGTTTTGTGCTTTTTATTATATATCCAAGACCTCGAAAACCTGTAGTATGGTAAATTTTATTGGCCGCGTTTCAAAAATGGTCCATCTAGCATTGCTTTTTCGGATAAGAATAGAATATCAGTTCATGTTCATATTTTGAAAGAGAAAATCTGCTATTCAGCTTCTAAAAGTCATCTTATCTCGTTCCATTTCCATTTTCCAATATACAACGGTTCTTAGTAATTTTGTGGTGTTTTGACATGTGTGTGTAAAAGGTATAATTTTGTGTTTTTTTATTTTATCACTAATGTTGAATGTTTTTTATTTTATTGTAGCTAGCATGTCAGAAGACTCAGGTACTAACTCAAGTATCCACTCAAGTTCTTTTGGCTTAACTGACTCAAGTTGCGGCTCAACTGTTTGTATTGCAAATAAGTTCACTGAACTGCTCAAGAAAGAGGGAAAGATTGGTAAAAATTTAGATTACGTAAATTTCTTTAATATGGTGAATAACTGAAAACAAAATGCTTTCTACTCTAGGTTCGGGTGGTTTTGGATCAGTTTACCGATGTTCACATATTTTGGAAGAGAAGGAGTACGCTGTTAAAAGAATTAAGTTGAAGAACAATAAAAAGGAATTTGAGTGGTACTTGAGAGAAGTGCGAGCAATGTCGTCATTGGAACATAAAAATGTGGTACGATACTATCAGGTACGTAAAAGAGTTTGATATAACAAATTTATATACACGATTAGACACATAATTAGATGCTCATGCTCGCATTTTTATGTATGTATATATGTATGTATGCATGTATGTAATAAAAAAATCAAATCAAATAAGTAGCTTTTGTAATGAATTTCTCATTTATATACTTCTTTTGGGTCTGAAGTCATGGACTGATTTATGCTGGGATGGATTCTCTTCTTCGTCTAATGGAAGTGATGAAAGTAGTGACAATGAGGGTCAAAGTGATGAAAGTAGTGACAATGAGGGTCAAAGTGATGAAAGTAGTGACAATGAGGGTCAAAGTGACGTAAGCTTTTCTTTTTGCGCTAAATATGAGTCACATCAATTGTTTCTGCCCTCGTTAATGTACATCTACTAATTGATTTTCTTTGATGTCTAGTTATTTCTATTCATTCAGATGGAGTATTGTCCAAGGTCCGGTTTCAAGATTTTAGTTTTACATTTCTAAGATTATAAAACTTTGTCTGATTTTTGTTTATTTAATTGTAGGACTTTGAAGTCAGTATTGAAAATGAATCCGACAAACAACCAAGAAGCTCTGGGGTATTTACGGGGTTTGCTAGATGGTCTCGATTACATTCACAGATCTGGATACCTTCACAGAGATCTGACCAAGAAGAACATTTTCTTTGGAAAGGATAACAATATTAAAATAGGTGACTTTGGTCTAGGTAATTTTTTATTGCACTACTTTTTTTTTTTTGAAAGCCATGAAAATGTTATACTACTAGACACACGGTCTAGAAACGTAGAGTTATTACAGTACCGACCATTATATGGAATGCATCGGCATATAATACAAACCCAAGAGCATCTGCCAGACATTAGTTACCCTAAAGAACCCCAACAAGATTCAACAAAATTGACAGTTAAAACTGTCACTAGGCCGGCCATTTAAAACACAATAGATAGAATTATTATATAATTAAAGTAGATTAGATTTAAGTAGATACTAAAGCCAAAGATACCATATATATTATATGATGCAAACTGTCAGTTCAAATACGTTTCAGCAGACCCCGACCCTGCAAAAAACTCAAACCAATTCTTTATCCTCCAAAATTACCAACTTCTTCAATGTCCACCCCTGCAACTAGATCGCCTTCCCTTACTGATAAAATTTGAGGATCTATAAGCCCCAAATATGCGCAAACACCATGAAGAGATCATATCGCTTCACCTGGAGCCCTCAACCGCTAATGAGTCTGTTTTGTCATTTAGAAGCCTTGATATTTTAACTACTTCAAAATTTAACCTTCCCACCAATTTCTCGAATCTGTCATCTAGTAACCATGACTTGTCATGCTTAAATTTCCTACCTTTGATAATATCTACGAACTCCAGACAATCCGTGTGGATTCTGACTTTAATTTTCACCCAAGCACTATAGTATAGAGTTTCCAGTAAAAAAAACCAAGGTTTCGTATTCACATGATAATACTGAAGCTGCTTTACACGGCCCTGAAAACATGAAAATAAGGTTCCCTAGGTTGTCATGAAGGTATGCTGCTACCTCTCTGTCATGACCATGTTTCCATGCAGCATCTGTAAATCCCATTAGAAGTGCATCCCCTTTCTGTAAGTCATCTTTTGTAGCTTTATTATGACATATAGCACTAGACCGACTGGATTGCTCTGCCATAAGTTTATTTGGTTTCTTTCCACCAAGTTACTCACTTCACACCAACTGTACGTCCTTTGTAAAATCAGATGTTCCAAACACCTTTGCGTGATTTTACTGCCTTCAAACACGTGCTGGTTTCTTGCTAACCAGACGGTCCACAGTGTTGCTGTAAAATTGCACCCCATGCCATTCTAACTCTTGGACTTTTTGATATTCTGAGCTTAGACCACATTGTTTCACTGGTTGCTTCGATATCCCACAAACTTTTGACAAACTCCCATAGCCATCTAGCAGTTACGCACTCCCAAAACAAATGTGTTTGTGTCTCTTCTGTAATTTTACACCAAAGGCAATCCTTCTGAAGGGAGTCTTCTTTTAATCTTCGATGTAGTAATGATGCCGTTGGCAAGGAGTTATTTAACATACTCCACAGAAAGAACTGCACTTTTGGGGGGATCTTGAGGCTCCATATCAGGTTGCAACCATTGTTAATGTTATATTGTCCACCTTTAAGGTCATTATAACATTAATTTACTGTGAATGCTTTGTTTGAGATGGACCAGATTTGCTGATCTTTCCGGGGGTGAGAATTGGACTTTGTTAATCTGGTTGAGCAATACAACAACTTTTTCCTTCTCCCAATGACGAAGGTTCCTGGACCAAACTTTTCTTCCCAATCTGCTGCTTTCCTCACTTGGTTTGCGACCTCTTTTAAAATGGCTTCTTTGGAATTACATAGAGAGAACAACTTTAGACATAATGTAGCAAGAGAACCTTCTTTTGTCCAATTGTACCACCAAAAACTTATGTCGGAACCATCACCAATAATCCATATGAAGTCTGCTCTGTCAAGCTTAATCTTTATACCATGCGTATGAGTTGAGGACAGAACACTAGATAAAATGTGTTAGGTGTTTTTTCTCTCAAAGCTTTCTGTAAAAGATGTTCCTTTCGAGATCGAGTACTTGTCTCTCAGCTATTTATTCTAATACTTATTCTCTTCATTGTACCATTTTCAAATCCACTTTAGTAGTAAAGCATCATTTTTTAATTCTAAATCAACAAAGCCTAGTCCACCTGATTTTTTCGGCTGAGTAATTTTCTTCCAATCAATCAAGTGCATCTCCTGGTCATCTTCTTTCGATCATCCAAGTTCCCCCAGAATTTTTTTTCCTGATTTGGTCAATCTTTTTACTTTTGCTGACAGGGACTCTAAACAAAGAAAACCAATACCTGGTTAAGCTATCAATTGTTGCCCTCAGCAGAATTGATTTTCCTGCCTTGTTTAGTACCTTTGATTTCCATCCTGCTAACTTATTTTGTATTTTCTTTATAAACGGTATCCAGAACACCCTTCTCTTTGGAGAAGTCCCTAAGGAGTACCTAAATAGACCATGGGCCAATTTCCTTAACTGCATCCTAGTATTGAAGCAAACTAAATGCTTAACTTCGTATTTGGCGAGCTTGAAAATAGGTTGCTTTTCTCGAAATTAATTTTCAGTCCTGTTAACAACTGAAAGCAATGCAGAATAGGTTTCACTCTTCTGAAAGCTGTTTTTATCACCTTTGGGCAACCATTGGTGAAAAAATTATGAGTTTTTATCACCTTTGGATAACCATTGTATTAATTTGAGTATTAATATAATGCAGCTAAAAAATTGGTTGGATCAGAGGATTATATGTACTGCTCACAATCTCCACATCCTACATCTATTAGAATTGGTCTCCATCGTGCTCCTGAGCTGTTAGAAAATGAGCCTTATACTCGAAAATCAGATATGTATGGTTTGGGTATCATTTTTCTGGAAATGCTGCTTTCTCCATTGGATACAGCACATGAGAGGATCAACATTATAGAGCAAATAAAGAAGGGCCAATATCCTGGTGAATGGGAGAACAAGTTTGAGACTGCTGTTTTGAAAAAGCTTTTAGCAGAGTCACCTGATGACCGCCCATATGCGGATGAGCTCATCCAATTCATAGGTAAAAACATGTGCAAGCTTTTTTGTTTATCAATGAATTTTTGATGTCATATCTAATACAGAGGCTTTTAAATACAAAACATATTAGAGTATGTATTTTCTACTTTTCGTTCCATCTAAAAAATCTAATACATCTTATTTTATGAATGTATTCAGATCATTGAGGAAGCAATCAAGAAAGTCGGAGGATGAATGTCTAGTACTTTTGATCTTATATAACAATAGTCTGGTACAGACCAAGTAGATATATACATGTTGTGCTTTCAACAGTATAGGGACTAAATTCTCTAACAAGTGCTTCGTTAAGTACATATTAAGTATTATGCTTTCAAGACTACAGGTGCTACCCACACTTTTTTTTTGTATGGATTTATTAGACTTGGTCATTTAATTTGCAGAGGCTCCACAAAATGTTTGAATCTGGACTCTTATGTTGTACTGTTCTAGGGGCAAATAATTTTAGAAAAATAGATATACATGTGGCAGCAACGGTCTGAATACAAGAATGTCTGTCCACATATATCTCTTATAACTTAAACGTTAACATTTCACTTTAAATGTGAAAAGTGATGTTTTTAATTTTAATTAGAATGTAAAATTTTGGCTAAATTTACTTAAAATTGGATTAGTTTGATAAATCTTGACTAAAAAAAATAAAATTCATATTATTAAACATTATATAAAAGTATAGAATACAAACACAAGAATAAAGAAATATGTGGTTATATAGAGAAAAAATAATTAAAAACAATATTACAAGAATACTTGAAATTTTGAAATAAAAGCAAATTTAAGGTTAAAATTTGGGGAACTTGAGGTTAATTGGCGCCAGGATTCTGTTCCTAGGACAGGGATGGCGAACATGGTCTACATTGACATATCTGACCCCCGTATCATTTAAAGTTGGCCTAGACCAAAATTCAGGAGATAGTCCATTTATATTTTTGTCCATTTCAGGTAAATTATCACATGGTTCTGGATCATCACCACATGTATCGGCAATGGAGACTTCTCCTGTGCTAGAACAAAGTAACCTGCACGCTTCAACAAATATTATTAGATAATTAGATATTATTAAGTAAACAGCAGCAAACAAATATTTTCAAATCTAATTATGCCATCGTGTTCTAGCATGGCTTTGTCCGGAGTAAGTTGTTCAGCTTATAGAGTTTTCCACACAATATTTTTAGAGATCAAATACATGCTATTTTCTCACACATTCCTAATTACTTGAGACGAGCCGCAAACATGTAAATGATAAAAAGAATACGAAATGCAACTGTGTAAGTAGAAGCAAATACGCAAATCAATTCATGAATATTAGCAATTAGAACGTGGTAATGAATCATATATGGCATGAGATGATAATTTTGCTTACTTGTGGGTTGTTGTCGGGATAAAATTATTCAATGGGACTGCACAGCTGACGTACATAAATATGGGATGAAAAAGACCCGGAACACACATCAAAGGACCAGCGCAATATGCCAAATAGAGGGTGCCGGTTTTTAGATAAAGTGCAAACATCAATCCACCAGTACCGATGAAGATAATATCATCTGTTGGATGCACTGCGTAGGGAGAAAGCCATGAAGTTCGGTCACGGTAAACGAGGAACTTTCTGACTATGTATGTTTCAAATTGATTAGTATTAAAGACATAGTTCAAGACCCAACTAGCCGCTTCTTCGTTCAGATGCCAGATGTAAAATTCGTTTGGTTCACGGTGAGCATAATAAAGATTTCCCCTGGATACCCCAATGCAACCTGGAACAGCTAGCTTATTTACAACTGGAAGCTCAATAACTTGAACAGTAACAGAGTCGATATCATTAAGATTGATGCTAACAAGCTTTTGTGAATTAAAAGAGAGTAACCTATACAGGACACCATCAAGATAGGCTGAATTCTTAACCAAACTGCACCCGAATAGGCTATTACTCCCATTCAGTTGAACAGTGCGGCGGACCCAAACTCCCGTTTCTGAAGAAAAAATATCAAAGTCCAAGCACAAAACATCTTCTTCAAAGAGAGGTAGGCGAACAATTTTGTAATGGGAGGATACCCAAGGATCAAAGGCAAGCATGGAAAAACGAGCTTTACACGGACGATGATCACACAACTTAGGGATTGAAATACATTGTTTAGTTGTAGGGTTACAAACATATAATCGACAAGTACGGGGCTTGATAAACAAAAGTAGGCCATTGCAGACATCAAGCAAGTCTCTAGAGTAATGCTTAAAGGGTAAAAGCGATGGAACTTTTCTCCCTATGAACCCCAGTTTTATATCATAATCGATATCCCAACCGCTGGCAGTAAAAATGAGCTTGAAACTGGAATACGCCAGCTTATAAAAGAACTCGTCAACTTTTTCTGGACGGGAAAAAGGCCCTACTTTTGGCAAATATTGATTTTTAAGTTGCGGGTTTGGTAAAATGAAGCGGCTAAAGAAGAAACCAACGGGACAAGCAATTGTAGTTTGTGACAACATATGCGGGACACAGGTAAACGTAATGAAATCATACAATCTCCGTGACAAAGACTTGCACTTGTATACATCTTTTTCAGGCAATCTACATAGAATATTAATTAGTAAATCTTGCAATAAATCAGAAAGAATGTCCATCTCCATAACAGTTAAGCACTTACCCCGCCGATATTGAAAAACCTCACCTTTTTAGTTGCAGCTATGAATTGATCAAGGTTAGCTGACGAACAATATATAGAGTCTTGCACTTTGCAATTGCGATTTATATATTGCAATTACCCTAATCTGATAGTGATTACGATTCATAGATGGACTAGATCAATGAAATTCGAATATGTTCCGGACTTGAATCAAAATCCTAACACTCATTGTAAATCTCTTTAAGATTTAACTAATCACCAAATTCTTGTTGTTTTCTTTCAGAAAGCTACCACATTGTGTAAAATCATTAAAAATCGATTTTTGTTAATTTTAGGCTCTAACTGTAGTCCCTCGTCCCAAACAAAACAAAATCATATTTTTTTAGAAAAATAAATTGATAGGTCCCTGAACTATTCGTGTTTTATGCGATAGGTCCCTGAACAAAAGATTCCGAAACCGGGTCCCTGAACTTTTCCAATTGTTTGCATCAAGTCATTCCGTTAAGTAGAATCTGACAGACGTCAGAATCTGTCAGTTCGTGCATACGTGGCATTCCAGGTGTTAACATGTCATCAGCTTAGTTGTAAATACTCACAGAGAGCTAAAAAACGAAAATTAAAATAAAACAAATCAGAAAAGAGCCGTTACCCAACTATTTCCATATCCCTATATATATACACACAACTATCTCTATATGTTGAATTAGGGTTAATAACATAAATTGGGAAAAAAAATTTGACAGGTCGACTAAGATGAAATCAAGCGGAAGTAGCAGCACAATGAAGTCGATGGTGGTTTCGAAAGCACCATTCGCTTGCAAATGCGGATTTGAATATCCGCTTTAGACGTCTCAAAAACCAAATAGTCGACGACGGAGATTTTTCGGTTGTCCACTTTACAAGGATAAAGATAAGTATTGTGGTTTTTTCCAGTGGTATGATGAAGATCATTCAGTTCTGGAAGCACAAAGTGAGTGCAAGGAATGCCACTTAATTCCCACCTTTTACAAGTGCATGTGCCTTGAACCATACTCACCACCCATTGACCCCCATCAATGTCTCTTACTTCACACCCATCACCACCAGCCCATGTTGATTTACAAAATCTAGTCCCTTCAATGCTATAATTTAGCTTTCTGACTATCCTAGGACATAAATCAGTTTCAACACCTAGCATCCAGTCTCTCTTTCTATAAATCCTCTCCCTGCAACATAATATCATCTAATAACTCTAAAATAGGCTTATACCTTGCCTCCACAATCCAACTATTAAAGCACTCTGATAAGTTATTATCTACCATATCACACTTTGTAATTGTATCAAAACAAGATCTACTCCAATATCTGGGCTCTGTCTTCAACAAATCATAGTGTGCAAGAAGAGATATACCTTTAATTTCATCAATGTGCATGTTGAACTCTTCAATAGTATGTGACTTGGCAGCCATCCAGAATAAATTTTTCAGAGCTGTTCCAGGGTGATATTTTTTCCAATTTGCATATATGTGCCTTGCACAACACCTATGTTCTGCCATTGGGAGGATGTTTTCTATGGCATGCTTCAATCCCTGCAAATAATTGTCATTACAGTGTCAATATACAGTACTTCATAAGATAATTAAAAAAAGTAAGTAAGCCAAGTGATTGTAATATACCTTATGCTGATCAGTCATTAAAGTATAGCCTGCTCCATTTTGCAGCTCTAGATCATCTCTAAGTAGTTTGATAAGCCATTCCCATGTTTCAGTGCATTCAACATCAACCACAGCCCATGCAATGGGAAACATTCCATTATTACCATCCCTTCCAATTACAGCTAAAATTTCCCCCTTAACAAAGCTTTTGAGAAAGCATCCATCTAATCCTATGATCTTTCTGCAACCATCTTTAAAACCATCTTTTAATGACTAGAAACAAATGTATATTCTTTTAAAAACTGAAATTTCATTCACTCTGTCAACACCTATTTAAACTGTTGTACCAGGATTTGATGTCATAAGCTCAGCACCATAGTCATATAACCTCATGTATTGCTTAGCAATCTCTCCCTCTACCTCAGACAATGCCTTTTTCTTGGCTTTCCAACACAAATTTTTGCTAGTTACTAGGCCATGCATCTCATGCACATGTTGCTGAATTTTTCTGAGTTTCCACTTTGGATTTGCTCTAACATTATTTCCAATCTTTCTGACTAACCAATCTGCTCTCACCAGTTTAGCTTGTACACAAGGATGCAACTATGTTCTTTTTTTGTAAGATTTAACTTGACCTGTCTCATCAATTTTACTTGCAAACAAATACCATGGATAATTTTCCCTGCACTTTGCTTGTAATCTTTGCAAGTCATTCTTTTTAAACCATATTTCCTTCTTCTGTTCAACCTTGTAATCAAGTACTGCATTCCTTAAAGTCTTGACATCTATAAATATCAATCCAACTTCAAATTCTATATTCTTCATAGGGGTTCTGACATTGAATGAAGGGTACACTCCCTTACACTTCTGGACTTTTTTCTTTTTGACCACAGATTAAGCCTCATTGTCACTACAGTCACTACTTTCTTTCCCCCCTATCTTGTATGAGTCAGAATCATACTCACTCTCCCATCCTTTGATCTCATCTGTCATTAATTCCTTCTTCTTATCTTTTACAGTTGTTTGATTTGTAAGAGTGCTTAAAGGAATTGTTAGATCATTCAAAGTACTTTGAGTAGGATTGATCTTATGAGCATATACTTTCTTCTTTCTCTGCATTACTTCATTCCGTTCCTCATCACAGTCACTAAGATTCACATTATAATCATCATCTTCACTATCTTCCTCTGCTTCACTCTCATCCACACTCTCTTCACTCCCACCATCACTCTCACTTTCTTTATTCTCCTCATCTTTTTCACGCTCTCCACCAATATCCTCTAATTTCTCATCTTTTTCACTCTCTCCACCAATGTCCTCTAATTTCTCATTTTTTTACTCAAATCTACCTCCTCATTATCACATGCATGGTCAACATACACATCTACTCTACCAGACCTAAGAGCATAAGCTTTCAATTCTTCTATACTAGTATCATTCCATAGCAATTTACAGTTAACATCATTAAACAAAGAACCCGTTTTGTGCCAGTAAATACCAAACCCTTTATAACCAAGATCAATTCAAACAAACTTTTGAAATATGGAAACATATAAGGCATTCAACTTCTGATTAAACACAAACTCAACCTTACCTCCTTTGTAGTACTTGAGACCACTCTTATGAACGAATTCACCTCCATGATGAATGTATAGCGTAACTTCGGCCTCCATATCTGTAAACGTAAAGATGAGAATGAATGTTAGCATCAACAATATTTGTAGATACCCAATATAGTTCACTTCTTATAAACCCTTATTACCTTTGATAAAACCCTAACCCCCTTTGTAATTGGAAAATAATTAAAGTATCGACTGAAAATGGAGATAAATACGTTTTAAAAGTCATGTGCTAGTCATGTGATGTATTTTTAAACTTTAATTTCAGTTTAATTACATTTTTTTATAATTTTCGTACAACTAAGCTGATGACATGTTAACACCTGTAATGCCACGTATGCACGAACTGACAGTTTCTGGCAGATTCTGACGTCTGTTAAATTCTACTTAACGGAAGGACTTGATGCAAACAATTGAAAAAGTTCAGGGACCCGGTTTGCAGAATCTTTTATTCAGGGACCTATCACATAAAACACGAATAGTTCAGGGACCTATCAATTTATTTTCCCTATTTTTTTTCAGAAATATAAATATTTCTATTGATAAAAATCAAGAATACAATTCGTAGGGACATAGTTTCCTTCATTAATCAAAGTATATCATCTAACCGAAAAGAAAGCAAGTGCTCCCGAAAACTTAGACAATATCGCTTTAATGTCCCATCAGTAACCCAAAACTAGGCCTCATTAAAACCCCTCAAGAGTAAAACCCAGTGGGAAAAAAACTCAGGAGGAGAAAAAGAGTACCCACTAATAATATATTATACAAAACTAAGAATAAAATAGTGTTTGATAGTTGCGCGGACAATCTCGCATATCTTTAACATTAACTTGTAATCCGAGAACTTGGTTGATAATTGAGTTTTAAATCTAATATGAGAACCCCCATTAAATCTCTTACCATCCTGAAAATAAAACCAAAGAGACAAAGAAAAATATTAAAAAATATTAAAAAATAATTAATAAAATTATAAAACAAAAACAAATATATAATAAATAATTATAACATAAAATCTAACCAAACTATTAGTTAGACACAAACAAGCCTACTAAATTGGCACAAAATAAGCCCACTAACTGGCACAAAACAAGCCTGATAAATTGACACAAAACAAGCCCAATAAATTAGCTCAAAACAAGCCTTATAATTGGCACAAGATTCCCTCTTAAAGGCCAAAATTCTGCTCTCAAATAGGCCACCCATAAAAGCCTTTAATCAATACACTCATTAAAATATCTATCAAATAATTAAATAGATTCTAGATTTGTAACTCCCTTTTTAATGAATACCAAAAATACTCCAACAATTATGACATCAGTAATTAAATTAAATGAGCAAAATCCGTTACATTAATGCACCCAAATACCCATAATCTTCTCCAACCTTCCACCACCGACAATCATGGCTCTTCCGGTGACATCACCGTCCGGCCTCCTACCGGTCAAATTCCGGCAAGCTTGAAACACAAATTTTCTTCCGCAGTTCTACTCACCATAGACCGATCTATCAATCTACCCACCTATTTTTCCAAATTCAACCCGAAATACTCCCCATTTTAAATATAAAAAAACACCCAAATACTAAACATCTTCAACCTCTAGACATTATCATCTTCTTCAACCTTTTATCACCTGCAGCCATGGCTGCCGCCAATCGTCACTGTCGTCCGGCTGCCGCTGACCATATTCCGGCAACCTCCTAAAACTCGATTTCTTCCTCGAAATACTACCTTAAATTCCCGCTCTATCTTTTCGCCCTAGCCATTTATCCAAAAATGAACCGGAATAATATTCCGATCTCTCTCCCCATTCGCCCCCTCTCTAATAGTAGTAGTAGTATTGTATACACACACAAGCACAAATTACACACACAATACCCAAACCCCAAACACCTATTTCACTACAATCCTCTACACCATCTCTCAATTCAAATGGATCAACTCTCCTGCGACAACGAAGGTGTGTGCCTCGTCTGCAAAACGGCGTCGTTTTCTAACAAAATTCTCACCTGTAGCACCTGTGTCACGCCCTAGCATATCTCGTGTCTGGCGATTGCAGCGCAATCGACAAAATCATAAATTAGATGTAATAAAAATGAATTCTATTGTCAAGTAGAATTCTAAATTTATATATTGAATCATAAATTAGATGTAATAAAAGTAAATATTATTATCAACTAGAATTCTAAATTTGTTGTATTGGTAAGAGATAGTGCAATGCAATATGTTGGATAAAAGTCCACTGTAACTCTGATATCACTTGTTGTGCTTGTTAAGGAGACCTTAACTTCATAGTAGTATTAATATTATGATATTGTCTGCTCTGAGCGGAGCCCGCACGAATTTATTTTTTGGAAACTCCCAAAAGTCTCGTGGCTGCTTCATATACTAGCAATTTGCCCATCTCACTAACGATATGGGACAATTACTACCAATTTCCCCTTCACACATCGACCTCGATACCTACCGAATCTGTTACCTCATTCTTTTTGACCAGACTTATGTTTCATATTGAAAGTCCACCTGACCATGGCTCTCCCAAGGCCCATACTGGAAGACCCATATGCCATTTTCTTTTCCATGAGGCCATACCAAGGTAGCCCATTTGCCATTTTCTATACCCATTCTGGGAGCCCATTAAGATTTTTATGAATCATTATAACCATATCTTTAGTAGCACTTGTTTGTTTGAGCTTACTGAACAAATTTACTCCATATTTGTATGATATTGTCCATTCTCACTACAAGAAAAAGGTGAATAAATATCTGACCGATGTCTAAACTATCATAGATATCATCCTGTGTAAATGCAATGTCTTTTATTTTAAAAGATATCGTTTAATTTAAAACCAATATCTTAAGTTTCCAAAAAAAATATAATTTACAAATACATTAATATGCACTTAATTTATTTAGGAGCTGTTTGGCAAAACAAGCCAAAACTAACACTTACATACTACTCCCTCTGTCCCGAAAACTATGAGCTGGTCAAATTTGCACCAAATTTAAGAAACTAATATTTGACTAACGATACTTCCATTATTACCCTAAAAATGTTGATGTAAATGTAAATAATGTTAAGTTGATTTGGCAAGTTGCTTTGGCGGCTCTATAAAATTAAAGTGAACTTGTGTGGCGGCAAATTTCCCACACTTTCTCAAATATTTCCCGCCATGTACAAGCTCATTTGGCCGTTTAATGTTCTAATATAACTAGATGCTTCTAACATTTCTTATCTGTACATCAACTAGAAATGTAAAACTATTCAAAATTTCTACACCAAACTCAGTTATGTAAATTACAAGTGTGTTCTTGATCATTAAAATGGTAAAGAGAAGATTGTCCGAAAATGAAAGACATGTGGTCTTTCAATTTTTATTGGAGAACATAATACGTGGAAAATTAAAAAGAGGCTTAATTCTTGAAGCAAGCAGGAAGTTCTGTTGTTCAACCAGCATCATAAAAATATTATGGCTTCAAGCTCAAGCAACTTTTATAAATGGACTACCAGCGGATATTTCATTAAATCTCAAAGGGAAAGTGGGAAGTAAAAGGAACCAGCTTGATCCTATAGAAGTGTTACAGATTCCGTTGCAAAATATAAGATCCATGGAGAATGCCCTTAACATGTCCAAGTTTACTTTGCATCGACGAATTAAAGAAGGTGAAATTCGATCTCATATCAGTGCCATTAAACCTTTTATTACCGATGCAAGCAAAAAAGCTAGACTAATTTTTTTCTTACAAAAAATCAAACAATCATCACTAAATACAAATCCTGAATTTGATGATATGTTTAATGCCGTGCATGTTGATGAGAAATGGTTCTTCCAAACAAAATAATCAAAGAAATATTATCTACTTCCGGAAGAAACTGATCCCTTTCGAACATGCAAAAGTAAAAGGTTTATTTCTAAAGTAATGTTTTTTGCTGCTGTTGCACGTCCCCGATTCGATGATGCTAACAAAATACAATTTGATGGTAAAATTGTTATATTCCCGTTTGTCCACAAAGAACCAGCCCAAAGAAGAAGAAAAAATAGAGCAGCTGGTACAATGGAAACAAAAGCATGTAATTCTGTGACGAAGGATGTTTATCTCTCGTGCTTGCTTGAACAAGTTTTTCCCGAAATTCAAAACAAATGACCTCTTTTCTCTTCACCTGTAATATATATTCAGCACGATAACGTTCGGCCTCACATAGGTACCAATGATGAAGAATTTATACAAGCTGCAAAACATGAAGGATTTGATATAAAGCTTATTTGCCAACCACCGAATAGCCCAGACTTGAATGTGCTTGATCTCGGTTTTTTAGATCAATACAATCATTTCAATATTAAGAAGCACTCAAGAATATCGATGAGTTGATAACTGCAGTTGAAAAATTATTTAATGAGTTATCGGCAGATTGTATCAATAAGGTATTTTTATCTTTGCTGATGTTTATGAAGGAAGTAATCAAATGTCTTGGAAGCAACTCTTATAAATTGCCTCATATTGGTAAATCCCATTTGGCACAAAATGGTGTACTTCCTGTAAATATCAACTGTCATGTTGATGTAATTCAGCAAGAAACAACTTTTTTACAAATTCAGTAATTGTTCTTTGATGCAACGGAGTAACTTTTGGTTCAAACCAGTATCTTGTATTTTGAGTATATAAAGCTTTGGTGAATATCACTAACTTTTGGTGTATATATGAAGTACCGGGCTTATGTAAATTATTTATGAACGTTGCAGTTTTTGATCCCCATATTTGGCTCTAGATAATTGTTTAAGAATTTTATATTATAAATATTCTTACTAGTTTGATGTGTAATTATCACACTTTGAATATTTTAATTTTTTTGACATAAACTTGTGAATAAAAGTCAAAGTTGGCTTGCTGTGCTCAAACATATATATATATATATATGCAAAAGTCTTTATAGTCATTTGTATTTAAAAGTACATAAAGTTCTTTTTCGTAAACAGAAAGCTTCAAATATTTTGGGACATCCATTTAAGGAAAATGACTCATATAAAATGGGATGGAGGAAGTAGCAATCTGCCTTTACCACAATCAATATGGAACAAATCTCCCAACAAAGGGAACTTAAACGGTGTAGTCATATCCCATTTCCTTTGTTAAAATGAGTACCATTCGTATTTTGTTTTAAATCCAGATGGGAACACATGGTTGAGTTCTTTAATTAGCGGTGGAGGAAACTAATGCATGATATCAACGATACCGGAGATTGCAGGAGAAGCCTTTGCAAAAGACACGATGATAAGAGATGAAAAGATAACGCTGCTGGTTACATTATTATGCCAAATTGAGATATCGCCAAAGTAGCTTTTAGGAGATTACAAAGAACTTGCATGATCATACTCAATATTGCATGATTACATTATCTTAATATAAAAAAATATTTTTTTATTAAATTTTATTTTACTTCTTTTCGAAGAGTTTTATATCCATATTATGTAAACACCATGATGATATATTATATTATTATGGGTTGAAGTTCTATTTTTTTCTCGTGAATTCAAAGATTATAATTTGGATTCAAATTTTTAAGACTTTTTTTGTACAAGAAGCGTTATTAACGATTAACGCTTAGTTTTACTAGGCTTCCGGGCTATCACAAAATTGAAGGGTTTCATTTGTTTCACAAAATTGTCGATCGGTTTAAATAGACCTTGGGTTGAACACAGAGCCAAACCTGAGTTATAAGATATCCTATGTGGTATTAAAATTTTTTGCCCCTCACATAAAATCAGGCACCTTATTTTAGTATCAAGCAAAAAAAAAAAACTCATCTCCGAGTTCTATAATTTCATATTCTAAAATCATGCTCACAGAATTGATTGAGAACAAGAAATTATGCCAAATAATCTACTAAACAAAAAATACTCAAAAGTTAGAATTCCTTTCTTTTCAAATTCTTAGCATCGTTACGTGTTTTAGGATCATCTCTTGTTTCAGCTAAGTGAATGAGAGCATCTTATATTTCAGAATTTGGTACCTCATTACAACTAGTTACACTTTTAATGCGACTTTTTGAACGACTATCTCTAAGTTTTTTTGAACCACTCTTTATTTTTTTTAAATTTTCCCCTCGAGTTGGGTTTAACATGGTGAAACAAATGAATTTAGTAGACAAATAGTGACGGGAAATTAAAGACTAGAGGTATCTGTATGAACTTATATTTTTGCAAGGAAATAGGTGGAAGCCTGGAAGGATAACTACTGGCCAAGAAGTACAACTCACATTAATATTAATCTGTCTTTTTTAATCATTTTTTCTCACCAAAACAATATGAAGTAGTATAAACTAATTATCTTTCCCGTGCTACGCACATGGAGTTTAGTTATATACGATCTTTTTTTAAATTTAAAAGATATATATTCATGAAGTTGCGATAATGTGTACCAACATTTGTATACCAATATCATCAATTGTAAACACTAACAACGAATCATTCAATAACGTCTTTTCCCTTTTTTTGGCTTTGATAAAGAAATGGTATAATATTGTAGTCAAATAGTATGAAGAGTTCTATTTTTTGTATATAGTTTAAGCACATTTATAGTTTAAACATTAGCCACATAACGAAAATTATAATAATCAAATTACAGGATAAACTGCCTGCCATTAAAAATTATTGGTCCATTAATTTAAAAATCTACAAAAACACAAGAAACATCCAAAAGTTTCTAACATGGTTTTTGATAAACATTCTTTAAAACATCTTCTCAGAATGAGGAGATAATCAGCATATTCTTTAAAGACGAATCACAACATTCGAGTAACATGAATGTTGAAATCAGAAAAACTAAATAAAATTGATAACTACCATTTGGTTATTCTAAATTGTGGTAACTGTTTAAGTGATTAGAAAAGAACTGTCCCAAAACTACTGGACATACTCACACGTATATATACCTTTGGGTGTTTTTTTACATTTAGATGTATACTACAAATTATAAAATGACTTCACAAAGTGAAAAGAGGAAGAGATGGTCAGGCGTAAAGAATGTAGCAGAGCAAGAGTTGCAAAATTTGGCTATAACGTGCGCATACTTTAATAATGACATGGAAGAAGCAAAGAATTTCTACTCAGAGATGTATGCTACAATGAAAAATAGGCAATCTGAATTGTTTGCTCGTTCCGTTGGCCTTGAGGAAAAATTCAAGTAATATTTAAATATGTATCTGATTTTATGATTTATATTGCTTTATATTACAAATTGAATGGCATTAGTTTCAATGTTTCACAACGAAATAAAAAATACTCTGAAGAATGGATCAAGAAAAAAATGTGGAGAGTCATCACAGAGTAGTACTGAAATTCCACATTCTTATATAGGGAATTCATTCAGATTCCTAGGTGATACATCCACATCTTTACGTGGTCATGAGAAAAACTTCAAACAGAACACATAAGAAATGATAAGTGCATTTCAAAAGTTTGAAGATGGGTGGAAAGAACATCTTAATAATTTGAATGCTCTTGCTGATATATTGATTGAAGAAAGTGGAAAGCTTCACATATTATTAGATGGTTATACTCGAAATATATAAATTATGTTCCAGTTGGATATGCTGTGATGATGTATTGTAATCGTTCAAGTTGGAGGACAGTAATAAACGCTTTTACGTAAAAAACTAAATAGGAATGATTGTTTATGTTGGATTACTATCATGTTATGTTTACTATAGATGATTAAAAAGATATATAGACATTGAACAATAATTTATGCAGTTTATTCTATTTACAAACATGTTTTCCTTACATGATCTACATATATCACATTCACATAAATTGAAAGATTTTTATAATTGCACAACCTGACCATCGTTTGCTGGTTCGGGATCATTAATTTCAAAGTCTTGAAATCTTGCTTGCTCTGGCCCAATACCTAAATCCATGTTTAGGAAATTCTGTATATCTGAAACAGGCCTATCAAATGTTAGAAGGTCATGTGAATCCTGTCTGCCAAGTGTTGCCAAACGACGTGCAGCTGCATTCCTATGAGGGTGAACCAAATTAAGTTCATAACGAATATTCTTATCATTAAGCCTTGAAAGAATAAGTCTAAAAGTCTGTCTAGTATGTAGTGTAATTCCTTCTTCTTTGTAATATTTGCATTCACGATATGCTTGTATATTGTCGGTTTCAATGATAACCCGTTCGTAAGAATACTGGAATGCACGGCGCATGCCTAATAGAATAGCACATAATGCACTATTCGAATACTACACCATAAATGACCTACGGGAACATCTCGTAGATGGGTGTTGCTAAATAATGTTACATTAGGTATGCTAGTTTTGATCTACTAAAACACTTCGTTTTTAATGTTACCTTTGGTACACAGTGGTGTTACATTTGAAAAACATACGTTTCATATAGCAACATACAAGGATATGTTGCCTTAGGTCATTTATAAACAATTTTATTACTAATTTCAATAAAATTTTTAAAATAATTATTTAAGTTATATTTATTTTCAAATGAACTGATTTTTTTTTATAAAATATAAAAGTTAAATTAATAAATGACTCATTCATTTTAATATGCTAAAATATATCCTTATAAAATTTAAATTTAATATTTTGTTATGAAAATAATATATATTTAAATCACATAAACATAAATATAATCTTTTATTTAACAAAAATTAATAAAATCTACACGGAACCCCGTGAAAAAGCTGGGCGGTAAAACTACCCGCTTCTCTCAATTATTAACCATCTCACTCTCTCAGTCTAATTAACCATCTCACTCTCTCTCACTCTAACCCACTCTCTCTCTCTCTCTCTCTCTCTCTCTCTCTCGCTCTCACTCTAACTCTCTCGTAAAGCTCTCAACTCTCTCTTATTCTTGCAAATCAACGATTTAACGATTAACGATTGAGGCTTTGAGTTCTTCAAATTAGGGCTTTTTAAAATCAGGGGTTTTTGAAATTAGGGCTTTTTGTTTAATTTACTCTTTTTATATTTTAATTAATTGGTCTCTCGTTTTGATTTAAATTAGGGTTTGGAGGTGGTTCAGTCGGGTTGGAGCTTATTCAGTCGGGTTGGTGCTTGTTCAGTCGGGTCGAGCTTCGATTTGCAGGTATTAAACCTTTGTTACTTCGGGTTATGCATATTTGTTATACATGAATGTTAGGGATATCGATTTGGGGCTATTCAATGTTATGCGTATTTGCATGTTATATGTTATATGTTATGCATATTTGTTATATGTTACTATTGGGTGTTTACTATTGGGGTTTTTTTGTTATATGTTATCGATTCGGGGGTATTGGGTTATATGCGTATTTGCATAATGTTTTGAATATTCTGCGTTTTTTGTTCAGTCGTTTTGTTATACATGAATGTTATGAAGTATTTACTATTGGGTGTTTTTTTTGTTATATGTTATGTGTTTTTTTGTCAACCATGAAAGGCTGTTACTCTCTATAATAGGCATATCTGTTTTAAAACCAGAATAGTTGCATTTATATGTTTTAAATAAGTGGAGGCAACATCTGTTTGTTCTATATATATAGTTGCACTTATCTATTTGTGATTACTGTTTTTGCATTTTTCTTGGCTCTTGTAATTCCTTCTATTAGCGCTCAGGCCCCTAAGTATTACTAGTGTACTACTAAAGTTTACAAGTTACAAGTGAATGAAGGATTAGGCAGAAATTGAAAAAAGTATGGTGGGAGCATTCACGAATTGCATGCAATAATTATTGAACATTATTATTTATTGTTGTTGAACGCGAGAGAAGAGAGGGGGTTAGACTCGGGGGCGTGACCATAAGTACATATATTGTTTATGTTGTTATGTATGAAGTATGAACACCATATGTTCATACTATTCTGTGATACAATGCCTATTAATTGATAAGTATCGATATGTGCTGTGATACAGGCCTGCTTTTTTAGTCTTGTATCAATGTTATTAGTAATCTAGTTAAGTTAGATATTAAGGAATACATATTAAATGTAGTTCTTTTAGCCCACTAGTCTTTGTACGTGAACTAGGCTACTTTGGTGCCTTTCTTACCCTTTTAGTATAACATTATCATGCTTCTTAATTATAGTAATGGATGAGGATGAAAATATTAGGATATACCTTCCAAAGCATAGTCAAGGATATAGGAAAGGGGTTAATGCATTTTTGCATAATGCCTTCCCCAAATTGGCAGTAGGTGATGAAATGACATGCCCTTGCCGAAATTGCAAAAATAATAAGTGGCAGCGTCGAGAATTTATCTACGATCATCTCATATGTAGTGGTCCTTACCCGTTATATGTGAACTGGATTGTAGAAGTTTCACAGATTTTAAGTCCAAATAACGGCAGTGAAGATGAAGATATGGACTGGGAGAATAATCTACATTTTGGAGATAATTTAGATGAGATGTTGGACCGTACAAATGGACCAAATGTTGATTATAAAAGATTTTATGAGGAGGGAAAACAACCTTTATATCCAGGCTGTAAAAAATTCTCACAATTAAGTTTTATTGTCCAACTTTATTCCTTAAAATGTGTTCACGAAATTACGGAGTCAGGATTCGGGGATATACTAGAGCTGATCCGAGATGCATTTCCAGAGGCAAACGTACCATTGTCTTCCTATGTTGCAAATAACGTGATTAAAGAGTTAGGGCTCGATTATAAAAAAATACACACATGCTCTAACCATTGTATGTTGTATTGGGGTGAAGATGAAACAGAGGACTCTTGCAAAACTTGCGGCCTTTCAAGATGGATTGTACGCGAGAAGAAAGGCACTTCAGACAGTAATCTGGAGAAGGTGATGCTGAGGTATATTTTAAAACCCGGGAGCGAAGTGACAACCGTGAGTACGAGATCGATCCTGCAATTATGAAATCCAAACTTGTAAGTATTTTATTTAATAATCAGTTATCTGTAATTGACGAAAAGATGGCTTTTTATATTTCATATTTAATCTCATTTGTTCACGTGGCTTTATTTTTAGGAAAAAATTGGCAAAAAGCTCAGCACTGGAGATAATATAAGTGAACTGCTTACAGATGGAAAATCACACGGCCCGACTTGGCTCTTAGGGAGATGTGTAAAGCCTTCACAAATTACCAGCTCAACTGCTCCCACAGATACCTATGTGCAAGAGCTGACAACCAAGATAAGGCAAAGCCTTGCTGATGAAGTTCAAGAGAAGGTGAGGCAAGTACAAGCCGAAGTGGATGACCAGGTGAACAAGAAAGTGCAACAGAACATGACATTGGTCCTTAAAAAACTTGCAGAAGCAAACCCAAATATCACTGTCGATATTGAGGATCTGTGTTCACCTTTTTCAAGCGATAACAATGGTACGCCTATGACTGGCGGCAGTAGCTTCTAGTATGACACTGCGATGTCTATGCATGCGTCTTGACTTAAAGGTCTTTTGCTACTACTTTTAAGTATGATATAGACTAATCTCAGTACTGGGGGGTAAGAAGTTGGTTTAAGTCTGTTTATTCAGAACTTTATTTAGGTCCAAAGATTGTTTGGTCCAGTATTGTTGATGACTGTATAATGATCTGGTGAATTACTTTGCTGTTGGATGATGGTCATTTTGGCAATTCGTAATTTCTGTGTACCTTTTTTCCAGTTTTTACCATAAAAATGTTGCCTTAGCTACTGTAAACGTTGCACTAGCTACTCTGAAATGTTGCACTAGATACTTTAAATGTTGTCGTTGTTTAAAATGTTACCAACTGCAGTGGGCCACAAATGGGCCGGATGTGGGACCCACATGGGCCCCACAGTGGTCCCCCTGTGGGCCCCAATGTGGGTCCCACTTTTTTAAAAACATTTTAGAATTATAAGGTAACATAAAAAACAAGTTACAACTGATCTCTCATTATGTTGCATTAGCAAGCTAAGGCAACATATAAACAAGTTAAAATACGATGTTGCCTTAGGCACCAAAGATGTTACCTTAGACCCCTAAGGCAACATGGAAAAACCTATCTTTAAGAAAATATTACCTTAGCTTAAAAGTGGGGTAAGAGCAACATATTTACCCCCTAATGCAACATTTTTTTGATATTACAGTAGGCATTTTATGGTGTAGTGGAATTTGTAAGTCCTGGAATTGTGACATAAGTTAGTCTGAGAAGATGACCTCATGCGTCTCTTACAACAACACCAATACCGTTTCTATTATCGCATTCAGGAACATTCTGAATAAACTCACAATGCACATTGATCTTCACCCAACCATTATGATTAAATTGTCACACACGCTCAACATGTTCCATTCTCCTTAAATGTATAACACAAAAATTATCTGTTTATGGGTATAACTTGATTGTATGAGATATTATAAAATGATTAATGCTAATATATAAAGAAAAGAATTCAAGAGATGTGTCTGCTCCAAATAGTTGTAGAGTTTTAAATAACTAAAAAAATAAATAGAAGAGTTGAGAAGATGTTTCTATTCCAAATAGTTGTGGAATTTTAAATAACTAAAACTATTGAAACAGTTTAGACTGCAATATTGTTTAAAAATGTGTCCAAAAGAGAATTGATATGTGGAAAAATAACATAAATAATTTTTAATTTTTCGCACATGATTTAAGCAATTGATACGTATAGTATTACATTTGACACACAATTTTAAAATGTATGGTTCATAGGCAATGTTATCGAAGATGAATTATATATTGTAGAAGATTATATTATGTAAAATTAAACTATATATGATGAAAATTAAGGTAAGATTTAAATACATATACAACTATATCGAAATTTTTATATTAAATGTTTAATAAAATAATATCTATTATTATTAATAATAATAGTTTATGGATTAGTTGTCTTTATTAGAACTGATATAATATCTATTATAATAGTTTATGAATTAGTTATTGTGATTTAATTTCTTTATTAGAAATTAAATAAGTTTGTTTAGTACCAATTTATTAATTATTTAGAACAAACTTCATTTATCCAAATTTCAAACCGACAATGGTATATGTTCTTGGGAATTATGATCACAATATATGTAAATTAATACAACTAGATATAAATCTCAAAGTAATGAATTCCACTTAAATAATGGTAAGCTTTAAACCAAAATTACATTATAATTGATCTGTGCCTCATAGTTCATATTTGGAATAATGAAACATATTACACCCACCCTCTAATGCTGTTAGATTAGCCAGTGCACCAACAATTTCAGTTGTAACCACGCCTTGCACTCCTAAGGACCTTTCTTATCAACAATCTACTGCTTCAATTTTTCAATTTAGGCAAGTTCATTATTAGTAAACCTCTTCATGAGTCAAACGCATTCACCTGTAAGACACCAAGTTTTAGATACACAGGAAACAAACAAACAGGCAAGCAACTGACAAAATTTATGGAAAAAAATTATAATAAAATGAAACTCTTAAATTCGGATAATCTGACCATGTGTTGGACATAGTGTATAATATAGTTCTAAGTTGATGAAAAATAAATACACATCTGCATTTTTTTCACCTTTTATAACCTAAGTTAAGTGAGCTTCTTAAGTGAAAACACCTTCTTAAATGAGTTTTCAGAATCACCTATATCAAGCACCTTCGTAAGTGATCTTTCAGGATCACCTATATCAAGCATTTTCGTAGATCGTGTTAGTGGAGGCATAACCTCTGTGCTGTTGGAGTAGCTAGTGCAACTGAAAATTTAAGTTGTAATCATACCAAATCTTACAGTCCATAAAAACCTGCCTCAATAGCACCCTGCTTCAAATTTTCAGTTCAATACAATTCATCAAAGCAGTTAGTTAGCCCTCTCCATATTAGGCAAGTTCATCAAATTCACCAGAAAGATATAAGGTTTTAGATGCATGACAAACAAACATGTAAGCAACATAAAGAATTTAAGTTCAAAAAAATAAAACCAAATGAAACTCTAAAATTAGATTATCTGAACTTGTCATTGGATACAGTGTATAACATAATTTTAAGTTCATGAGAGATATATACACATCTGCATTTCTCTTCTCCTTTTACAACCTAACTTAAGGTTTAGATCCAATACAACCATTATGTCAAATTTAACTAATCTAAAGGACACCAGAATGATGTCAGCGAGCATTGCACATTATACTTGATCAATCGTCACATATATTAGTTATAAAAACCGTCCTGATGAATAATGTGTGTAACACAGTAAGAGTCGAAACAATAGTACTGGTGAATCACAACTTGCATTTGACGATGATGCGAGTAATATAATTTTAAAAATGCAGACATTGATAGATTTGTCACACATTGACACATTTGTGAAAGATGTATTAAATTTAAACTTCAACTATAAGCTAAGAATGCACAACGTAGACGTCAAGAATCTTGTAATCAAAATAAGGTTATAGAAACATGTCATGTAGATTGATAGCCATAAATTCAAGATACATAAGTTTAATTGAAGATAACACAAATCCATTGCGTAAATTTAATAATTTATAGCATAAAGTAAAATCTTGAAAAGCATCAGTTGAAGAGTGCATTTGTGACATTTTGAGATCCAAAGATGCGCCATCTTCAAACCCTCTGGCCATAATTCACCTTCTTCCTGATAGTTTCCTTGTACTGCTCTAGTGCAAAGTGAATTCCACAAGTCTACCGCAAGCAAAGGTCCATGTAGTAGGTCTAATGGTTTATTACTCTGTGCATTTGGACAGATTTTGTTTGCTGGTAGCAGGAGATCATTTCCAGCAATATTACCGTACATATCTGAGAGCAGAGTAATACTCTCTTTCACTCTTCGTCTCATATCAGTATTGGTGACTATCATATACATTTAAGTACCGATACTATCTAATTCAGCTAGTCTATATAATGCCATAAAGAAAATGTAAGCAAATCTGGATGGGAAATATGAAGAAGATAGATTTGATAAAACCTCAAGATGCATTTGGACATTATGCTTCTGCAACAGTCTGAGAGATGAGTTAAAAAAGCTTGCCTGATGAACATTGTGTCTAACACAATAAGAAACGAAGCCATAGAACTGGTCACGTGTAACTTTCATTTGATGCTGATGAAAGTCATATAACTTATCCCAGTCAAGAGCTTCAAGGATATATTTGATATGTTTCCTTGATTGTTTACACTCCCATACTAACAAAAGCTTCACAAATAAACTGAAGCTTAATTTATGTCTGGAAAATAAGGTGAGAAAAAAGAAGAGTGATCAACTCTAGTGAAACATGAAAATAGTTTGATCAGCCATTTGAGAAACCTTTGGTGAAAAATGTAGTTAACTTGTTACTCTTTTGAGATTTAAAGAAAAATAAAGCGTAAAGACTTAATGGAAACGTGCAGTTGTTTTGGACAAAAGGCTATGAACGTTTCATCTTCCTTTGTAATATAATTTTTTTGTCCGGAGAAAAAAACTATAAATATAATAATTTGTATGTACTTATTCCCAAAACCATATTTTACTTATAAAAGAACATGTAAATCATATAAGAAAATAAACTAAAGATAATCACATAAGAAATTAAACTAAAGATAAAAGAAAGTAATTATATAAAAAAGTCATTAATGATGGATATATATATAGTAAATTTTGTTTACCCAAAAAATGCTCCTCTTCAAGATATGATTTATTTTTATCATTGGCATCTTTATTTTTTGTATTAAATAGATTTTTATTTTGTTTAACTTTAACAAAGTGATTTTTTTAATAAACTGAAAAATAGATTAATAACAATTCAATAGTGCAACAAATACTTAGATAACCAACATTGATTTTACTTATAGTTCTATGTACTCTATATTTTTAAAGTGGTGGAATAAATGAAATTAGCATATGCATATTATTTACTTTTCTTTAAAAAATATGTAATTGGTATGTAACTTTTAAGTAAAATTATTGTTTTCTCCAAAAAATATAAAAATTTAATTTTATTGGTCCTTTTAAAAATTTTAAATTTGGCATAATTCAACTTTATTATTTTCATCACATTTGGTATAATTCACTTAATTCCAATAAAACCAATATTATTAGTAATTTTGCTTACATGACATAGTAAATTTTATTTACCCAAAAAATGCTTCTCTTCAAGATATGATTTATTTTTATATTTTCTGGGTATGACATCCTTAATTTTTGTTCTAGATAGATTTTTATTTTGTTTAACTTTACCAAAATGATTTTTTTTAATAAACTGAAAAATAGATTAATAACAATTCAACAGTGCAACAGATACTTAATTATATTTATATATTTGAGAATATATTAATATTGATATGTTAATTAGAATAACATGACGGTTAAAAATAACTGAAACAATATTTTTTAAAAAAATGTGAAATTTACTATATAAAATAGTTACAGTTTATTGATTTATTTATTTTAAAATTTTAGAAATTATTGATTATTTTAAAATTTTGAGTTCATAAAATTAATTATAGTTTTAGTTTACTCCCATGAGTCATTATATCCATCTGAAATTTTACTCTAAATTATAAATTGTGATAAAAAGTATTATTACCCATATTTAATCCAGTTTAACGTCACAAAAATTTTATTTATCATATATATTAATTGAAAAAATAATTACAATTCTTGTAATACAAAATTAACATTTAGAAATTATTATATTAAATGATATCATTATATAACATTTTTAGTTTAGACATATGTTATTTATATAATAAGCATGTTGTTGTGTATAATTATTTTTGAATTTTTTTTCAGAAGAGCTTTAATTATCTATTTGTGATGTTATATGAATATTCACCTCATATTACTAAATATTCACCTTATCGAGTTAGATGTTTTAACTTTTTCATTTGGCCTCCCGTTTGCAACATGAATCATGCCATTTTGTACCAACTCAATTAAAATTTATTCACCTGCACTGCTGCACATTATCTCCCAGCACGAATTTCAGTCTTGGAGAAATGTATAAATCGTATAAGAAACTTTTTGTGACTTTCTAACATAAGATCAGAGCTAGAGGTCAAGGAAGGACAATGGGATGCACGAGGATCATTGACCTGACTAATGCTCCTGTTTTGCTGCTTTGCTGGACATGAAATCTCCAAAAAAATTATATCATTGATCATTGATATTTTAGTTTATATCTAAAACATATTAAACAACAACTCTTATAAAATGCTAATAACTAAAAACTGTACTTTGAAAGGAAATCAAATATGGTAAGAGAGAACTTTGTACATGTTCTTATATAATCTTTTGGATTAAGAAATATATTAATAACACAATTCACAACTATGTTAGCTAAAAATATACATCCAGTTTAATACAATTCTGCAAAGAACAATGATATGCAATAAAATGAATAAAAAACCAAAATAAATCATAGTTACCAGTTTCAACTACTTGTGTGTAGTTCTAGTACAACAGTTAGGTTTGCAAGTGCAGTAGTAGTCTATATAATATCGAACTTGGCTTCCATTAATAGTACATAAAAAATCACATTCAGCAAAGCCAAGCTTGTTAGCCTTATAGGTTAAGTACGAATGCACTACTATACGTAAGACATAATTACTTGATAAAAGCCAAGAACAAAGGTTGAACAACGACAGTTTGGTCAAGGACTAAAGGGCAAGCATCGATAAACATAAATACACACATATTTAGAAAAACTGTAATGTACCATTAGAAGAAATAATGGGATTTATATTTTTCGAATTTAGTCATTGTAGAGTGTGAGGTCTGAACTGGTGTTATAGGATTGCAAGTCAGGTCTCGAGAGCATAGCTTTTAATCTACAGGGAAACAACATATTTAGCTACATCCATATATACATAGCAAAAATATTAGTGAAAAATATCGTACCCTTGTGCACTAAATACGTGTTAATCAAAGAAATTTATTAACAAATACACCAAATACATTGATCATTAGCTATTCAGAACTTGTCAATAACCACAAATAGAATGATTTATTAAGATAGACAAAAAACCCGCGATGCTATGCAGAAAGAGCGGGATCTCAAATACAAAATGCAGAAGAAATGCAGTAGAATAGTGCAGAAAATGGATGCAGAAAAGTATAAAATCTGGTGGAAAAATTGTTTTAGAAAACTAAAATATTTGGTGCAACAATCTACAGATAAATTCTATTGTAATACGCTGCAAAAAATACCAAATTTGCTGCTTGAATATGCACGAAACAATTACAAAAATCTGCAAGCGGGATCTCAAAAACAAACTGCATAAAAATTGTAGTAGACTAAATAATTTGGTACAGAATAGTGCAGAAAATTGATGCAAAAAAGTATAAAATCTGGTGGAAAAAATCGCTGCAGAAAATTGAATCATTAGGTACAACAATCTGAAGATAAATTCAATTTTAATATGCTGCAAAAATATACCAAATTTGCTGCTTGAATATGCAGGAAACTGTTACAGAAATCTGCTAAAAAATTACAGAAAAATGGTACAGGTTTGGTGCAGATAAATGCATAATCTATAGCTAAAATCTGCTCAAAAATTGCAGCAAAATTTTACAGGAAAATGATACTAAATGCAAAAATTGTACAGTCATATTGGAAGCAAAAATTGTAATAATCTAGAACAATGAATTAGAGGTATCCACCTTTTGCAACAAATTCTTAAAAAATCTCCACCATTTTTGCAAGTTTGTGTTAGGGATTCAAGCATAAAAATACAACGGAAAAAAGCAAAAATTTTTAAATCCCTACCGCAGGATCTATGTATAATGAACGGATAATTACGGAGAATATAAGTTTACCTTAAAGGGCTTTACGATTATGGTTGTCAAAAGGATTTCCTAGCTTTAACCGAACACCATGTATCCCGCCTTGACGATCTACGTCGTATAGGTATCCAAACGAAAGCTGATACGAAGGAGGCGTGTACTAGCACCAAGAACGGACCTGTTTTCCCTTCTCTCTCTCTCTCACCTTTAGTTGCTAGGGTTTTATGTTTTTATCTAATAAAAATGTAACCCTAATTTAAGCCTTAAGGATGTTTATATAGAGAGACCAAAAACAGTCCTAACCCTAATCCAAGTTAGAGTTTATTAAAATATGAAATTCTATTTATATTATAATTAAGTTTAACTCAATTACTAGATAAAAACTGAATTTCGGATTTAATAATATACAAATTCGAAATTCATTTATCCCATTAATTGAGTCCAACTTAATTAATAATAAATAATTCAAATTACCCTTTTTAATTTAAATCTGAATCTGAATTAAATATTCATCTATGCTTTCTTTGTGCGACCCTATAGGTTATTATTACGTTGGCAATAATTTAAATATCTCATATTTAAATTTTAAACAATGAGTATCATCTAGTAATACATCATTGCTACCCAAGTAATAATAATTAAATCGGTGATCAATTAAACCTTTCGTGAATAATGTACAATGTAATATAATCCCTTTAGCCTTATATTATAGATCAAACTCGAAGCATGCATTGTGTCATCCTCTGTTAATGTTTAATCCTTCTTTCCTTGATCAATGAGTAAACTATTAAACAAATGAGTATTTGCGCACGACCATGCATTTTATAGTCTTACTCAATCAAGACGCCAATAATATCACTCCTTTAATAAAGGAGGGCTAAATCCCATCTAGATCATTCATATTTCTCATACGATTCATAATGTACCCAATGTCTACTTTTATTATTACCCGGTCAAGGATAACTTTTAATAGTATCAAAGTATATTAATTCTCGTATAGAAATATAATAATTTCAGGTCAAAGGACCAATACATCATTATCACTGTGAGATTAACTTATGACACTTTAAACATGTAGTATCTCACAACGGGTCAATCCAGCACCATGTATTTAATACATGTGCCTGTGTTTTGTCTTTAGTATCACCATACCTATGATCAATGAGATGTGATCATCAACTAATAAACACACTAGTCTCAATATATTTATTATCGTCTCTTAACAATAATACTTGACTAGGGACTTTTAGGAATATCAATACTATTCTCATAATCTCATTTCTAAGTCACGTACTTAGAGATATAGATTTACATATCATATTCCAAGGACATTTATTAATCTAACATTTTATCGCTGAAAATAAAGATATAATAAATTACTAAAGAATAATCTATAAAATTATAATTAATAATCCAAATGTTTCATGATATAAACATAATAGTGTTTTCTCTAGGGCACAAACACTAACAATCTCCCACTTGCACTAGAGCCAATAACCCATGTATCTAATACCCATGGAACTAATATGACCTTCATGCTTTTGCTGTGATAAAGCCTTAGTCAGTGGGTCTGCAATATTATCATCAGTATGCACTTTACAAATATGTATATCTCCTTTTTCATTAATCTCTCGAAGGAGGTGATATCTCCTAAGTATATGCTTTGCCCGGGAATGGGACCTTGGTTCGTTAGCCTGCGCGATGGCTCCATTATAATCACAGTAAAGATCAACTGGATATGTGATCGATGGAACCACACCAAGTGCCGTTATAAATTTCCGTATCCAAACAGCCTCGTTGGCTGCTTCACTAGTAGCAATATACTTAGCTTCCATTATAGAATCAACTACTGTCTCTTGCTTTGAACTCTTCCAGATTACAGCACCTCCACTAAGGCAAAATATAAAACCCGACTGGGATACTGAATCATCTTTGTCTGTCTGAAAGCTGGCGTCAGTGTAACCCTTTACAACCAGCTTCCAATCTCCTCCATACACCAA
Source organism: Apium graveolens (assembly GCF_009905375.1). Taxonomy (NCBI): domain Eukaryota; kingdom Viridiplantae; phylum Streptophyta; class Magnoliopsida; order Apiales; family Apiaceae; genus Apium; species Apium graveolens. The sequence continues at coordinate 142,405,184 of NC_133656.1, read as the reverse complement.
GAATGAATCTTTAGTTCTTTTCAAGTACTTAAGAATATTCTTGACAGCTGTCCAGTGATCCTCACCAGGATTAGACTGATATATGCTCATCATGCTCAAGGTATACGAAACATCAGGACGAGTACATATCATCGCATACATTATAGAACCAATTACCGAAGCATGTGGAACTTTACTCATACGGCCCTTATCATATAATGATTTAGGGCAATTGTCTTTTGAGATCAATATCCCATGAGACATTGGGACATATCCTCTTTTTGCCTCTTGCATCCCGAAATGATGCAATACTTTGTCAATGTATGTACTCTGACTTAGGCCGATTAATTTCCTTGATCTATCTCTACAGATCTTGATCCCTAATATATAGGTAGCATCGCCAAGTCCTTCATCGAGAAACTATTTCCCAACCAAGTCTTAACATCCTGTAGAGAAGGTATGCCATTCCCTATTAGTAATATGTCATCTACATATAGTACTAGAAATGCACATGGCTCCCACTAAACTTCTTGTAAACACATGGTTCATCTTTATTTTGAATAAAGCCAAATTCTTTGACTGTTTCATCAAAATGATGATCCCATCTCCTTGAGGCTTGCTTCAATCCATAAATAGATCGAAGCAACTGTTAGATATATTTGAGATGTCATGTCTAATATGTTTCATGTTTAGTTTTCAGATCTTAACAAACAGGTCATATCAGGACTTACTGGAATCAGGACTTACTGGAAGTCAGAACTTTATATTAGAACTTAAGGTCATATCAGAACTTAAGTGCGGGAAGACTTATAGTTAAGGAAAGAAGCTGATTTACAGTAGAAGATCGAGGCTTAAACAAAAGAAGATATGCATGGAAAAAGTTAGAAGACTGGAAGACTTGTAGAAGATATCTGATTGATATATTTTAGGAGATAGAATTATATTCCATACCAATTAGAAGTTATCTTGTAACTGTGTACTATATAAACACAGATTTAGGGTTTACACTATATGTATTATCATTATCGACAAGATTATACATTGTAACCTAGCAGCTCTTAGTGATATTTGTTCATCACTGAGAGAGAACAGTTCCATTGTAACAGAGTTTATCATATTGAATATATCTGTTTACTGATACTTGTGTTAAATCGATTAGATTGTATTAACACTGTATTCAACCCCCTTCTACAGTGTTGTATGACCTAACAATTGGTATCAGAGCTTATCTATTAACACACATACAGTAAAGATCCAAACAATCATGTCTGAAGAAGCACAAACTCCAACTAAGCCCACCAAAACTGAAGAAACTCAAAAGACTCAAACCTACAGTCGATATGAGATTATTAGGGTTTCCATACTGAGACCTTCTGAGTATTCCATATGGAAAGTGAAGATGGCTATATTTCTGGAAGCTACAGATCCAGAATACCTTGACAGAATTAATGAAGGACCACATAAGCCAACCAAACTCTCTGTTGTAGTTGCTGATCAACCAGCAATGACCATACCAAAGGAGAAAGGTGAGTACACAGCTGAAGACATCTCATCTATTGCCAAGGATGCAAGGGTAAGGCATTTGCTACATAGTGCCATTGATAATGTCATGTCAAACAGGGTAATTAATTGCAAGACTGCAAAGGAGATTTGGGATGCTTTGGAGACAAGATGCCAGGGAACTGATGCAATCAAGAAGAATAGGAGGACTATACTTACTCAAGAGTATGAGCACTTTGACTCAAAAACTGATGAGTCTTTAACTGACTTATATGACAGGTTTGTCAAACCTTGAATGATCTATCACTGGTGGACAAGGAATATGATCTTGAAGATTCAAATCTAAAATTCCTTTTAGCTCTTCCTGAAAATTGGGATTTGAAGTCTACTACCATAAGAGACAACTATGACCTTACTGAAACTACTCTTGATGAAAATTATGGTATGCTCAAGACTTATGAACTTGAGATGGATCAAAGGAGCAAGAGACATGGAAGAAAGTCAAGGACAGTTGCTCTTAAGGCTGAGGAGGAATCTCCTAAAATGGTTGCCTCAAAAAGGGGAAAAGGAAAGGCTCTCATCATAAAGTCTGATTCAGAGTCATCATATTCTGATGATAATGATTCAGAAACTGAAAGTTTACCTGAAATAAATGCTGATGAAGAGATGATGAAATTGTGTGCTCTTATGGTAAAGGTATCACAAAGATAGCCTACAGGAAATGCAGAAAAGTCAAGAAGTTTTCCAGGAAAAGCGAAAGTTCTGATAAGAAAGGGTTCAGAAAGTCTGAATGCAAGGGAGGAAAGTCTGACAGAGGAGACAACTCAAATGTCAAATGCTACAACTGTGATGAAAGAGGCCACATATCTCCTAACTGCAAGAAAGGAAAAAGTGACAAAGACTTTTCACAAAGAAGAAAAGCTGGACATACACTTCAGATTCTGAACATGAGGTGAACTATGCCCTGATGGCAAATGCTGACAACAGCCCTGAAACTGCTGAATTGAAGGTAGCTCAAATAACTTATGCCTTTCATACTGATGATATTACTGAGTTGAGATTATATCTTAAAACCATGTTCATTAGTTATAGAGATAAGGCTTTAACATGTGAAAGATTAACATCTGAAAATCTTGCTTATAAAAAGAGAAATGATTATTTAGAAAAGGAGATTGTTTTTCTTCATCAAACTAAGAAAGAAAAAGATGATGCTTTATATGTTAGAGATGAAGTGTTAAAAATGAATGAATCTCTAAAAGCTGACTTAGAAAAGGAAAGAGAGATTATCAGAACTTGGACTAACTCTGGCAGAACAACTCAGAATTTATTAAGTAGTGGAAACTGGAAAGAGGGCTTAGGTTATGGAGATCATAAAAGTGAAAAAGGAACTGAACAAATTGAGCCAATTGTTGTTAAACAGACTGCTAAGCCAAAGGTAAATCCTGTTAAGTTTGTAGCAAAAACTGTAAAGTCTGATTCTGAAAAGATGAAAGAGTCTGTGACAGAAGTTAAGGATAAGTCAACTTCTGATAAATTAAAACAGGATAAACCAACTGAAGTCAACATAGGCTTAATGACTAAGAAGCAGCTTAAGCATAAGCTGAAAGAGATAAGAAATGTCAACAAGGTAAATGAAGCTAGGAAAAATAGGAATGGAATGGAAGGTGTGAATAAAATCAATAATTATATGCCTGTTCCTAATGCTCCCAGAAAGAAATGTTATAACTGTGGAAACTCTAACCATCTTCCTTCTTTTTGCAGGAAAAATAAAGATATAAACTCTTTACCTCCTAGATCAGGATTTAAGAGTCAGTCTGTTAGGTTTAAACCACAAAATCCTTGTTTTCATTGTGGTAGTTTATGGCATTCCATTTATACTTGTAAGAAATATCATAGTTTGTACTATGATTATTATCAAATAAAACCTTCTTTGAAGAAAGTTACTTTAATTCCTTCTAGTGTAAAGTCTGATATAAGTTCTGATAAACAACATGTTAGCATAAACTCTGAAATTAAATCCGCTACAAATGCTAACAAACTTAAAAAGGCCAAAGGATCCAAACAAGTCTGGGTCCTTAAAACTAACCAATAGTGGTCTTTATGATTGCAGGGCAACAGGAAAAACATCCTAGTTCTTGACAGTGGATGTTCAGGACATATGACTGGAAATAAAGCCCTGCTATCAGACTTTGTGGAGAAAGCTGGCCCATGAGTTTCTTATGGAGATGACAATATGGGAAAAACTCTGGGATATGGAAATATCAATCTTGGGAATGTCATCATTGAATCAGTAGCTCTTGTCTCAGGACTTAAACACAATATGCTAAGTGTGAGTCAAATCTGCGACAGAGGTTATCATGTGGATTTCTTTGAAGAACACTGTGAAGTTGTAAGTAATTCTACAGGCGTTCTGAAAGGTTACAGGCATGGTAACATTTATGAAGCCAGACTTTCAACAAGTTCTGATGATTCTGCAATATGTCTGTTGAGTAGAGCATCAATTGAAAAAGATGGAATTGGCACAAAAGACTCTCTCATTTAAATTTCAACAACATAAATGAGCTTGTAAAGAAAGATTTAGTGAGAGGACTGCCAAAATCAGTATTTGCTCCTGATGGCCTTTGTGATTCATGTCAAAAGACAAAACAAAGAAAATCTTCATTCAAGAGCAAAGCTGAATCCTCAATTCTTGAGCCTTATCACCTATTGCATGTTGATCTATTTGGTCCAGTCAATGTCATGTCTATTGCAAAGAAGAAATATGTTATGGTTATAGTGGATGAGTTCACAAGGTACACTTGGGTGTATTTCTTGCACAAGAAGAATGAAACTGCATATACTCTAACTGATCATGTCAGATAGCTGGATAAGTTGGTCAAAGATTCTTTTAAGATTATAAGAAGTAATAATGGCACTCAGTTCAAGAATTCAATCATGGAAGAGTTATGCAAAGAGCATGGAATCAAACATGAATTTTCTGCACCTGGAACTCTACAACAAAATGGAGTTGTAGAAAGAAAGAACATGACTCTCATTGAAGCTGCACGAACAATGCTTGATGAAGCAAAGCTGCCAACCTACTTTTGGGATGAAACTGTGCAGACTGCTTGTTTTACACAAAATGCTACACTCATAAACAAGCATGGAAAAACACCATATGAGATGGTGAAGAAAAAGAAGCCAAATCTGAAATACTTTCATGTATTTGTTTGTAAGTGTTTTGTTCTTAAGACTCATCCTGAACAGCTGTCAAAATTTGATCTAAAAGCTGATGAAGGAATTTTTGTTGGATATCCACTTTCCACAAAAGCCTTCAGAGTCTACAATTTAAGAACAAGGGTTATCATGGAATCTATCAATGTGTCTTTTGATGATAAGAAGATTACTGGACTTGAAGATTTCAATGATCATGATCAGCTGAGATTTGAAAATGATGATTTAAATTCTGATTCTATAAATTCTGATGACTTAAACTCTGATCCTGTAAGTTCTGACAGGTTAAGTTCTGATGTCATTGAAACTGTGGTAACAAATCCAAAGGAAAATGCACCTGTCCAGGGGGAGCAAGCTGAATATCCTACCACAACTCAAGACTCCAAAGAAGCATCAGAACTGGCTCTTCAAGTTCTGATTCATCAAGTTCTGATGAGCCAAATTCTGATAATTGTGGAAACTCTGATTCTTCAAATCCTGAAGGATCTAACTCAACTTCTAAAGTCTCAGAGAGCATAACTACAGGGGAGCATCAGAAAATACTGATGGAGATAGCATGGATCATGGGGGAGGATCCAGTTCTAGAAATCAACTTCCATCTGCAAGGAAGTGGACCAAATCACATACACCTGACTTGATAATTGGAGATCCTGAAGCAGGTGTCAGAACTAGAACTGCAACATCAAATGAATGTCTCTATCATTCTTTTCTATCCCAGAATGAACCAAAAAAAGTGGAAGAAGCTCTTCAAGATGCTGATTGGGTGCAAGCAATGCAGGAAGAGTTAAATGAATTTGAAAGGAATAAAGTCTGGACCCTAGTGCCAAGACCAAAGAACAGATCCATTGTTGGCACAAAGTGGGTGTTCAGAAACAAAACTGACAGTGATGGCATAATTACAAGGAACAAAGCAAGACTGGTTGCTAAAGGCTACTCTCAACATGAGGGTATTGATTATGATGAAACATTTGCACCAGTTGCTAGATTGGAAGCCATAAGAATCTTTTTGGATTATGATACTCACAAAAAGTTTAAAGTCTTTCAAATGGATGTGAAAAGTGCTTTTCTCAATGGAGAATTTGAAGAAGAGGTATATGTTGAACAACCTCCAGGCTTTGTAGATTCAAACTTTTCAAATCATGTCTACAGGCTTGACAAAGCACTTTATGGCCTTAAGCAAGCTCCGGGAGCATGGTATGAGACTTTAGCTCAATTCCTTCTGGAAAGTGGATTTCACAGAGGCACAATTGATAAAACACTGTTCTACCTCAACCATGGGAATGACTTACTTTTGGTACATATATATGTTGATGATATCATATTTGGTTCTACAAATGCCAAACTCTGTGAAAGGTTTGCAAAGCTAATACAGTCAAGATATCAAATGAGTATGATGGGAGAACTTAGTTATTTTCTGGGACTTCAAGTCAAGCAAAATGAAGAAGGTACTTTTATCTGTCAATCCAAGTACCCCAGAAATTTACTGAAGAAATTTGGAATGCAAGACTGTTCAACTGCATCCACTCCAATGACCACTGCAACCAAGTTAGATAAAGATATTGGTTCATCAGTAGATATTACTAACTACAGAGGTATGATTGACTCATTACTCTATTTAACTGCAAGTCGACCTGATATAATGTATGCTACCTGTCTTTGTGCAAGATTTCAGGCTGGTCCAAGAGAACCTCATCTAATAGTTGTGAAAAGAATTTTCAAGTACCTCAGGGGTACATCTGATCTAGGATTGTGGTATCCTAGAAAATCAGATTTTAAGCTAATAGGTTACTCAGATGCAGATTTTGCAGGATGCAAAATAGACAGGAAAAGCACTAGTGGAAGCTGCCAATTTCTTGGAGGCAGATTGGTTTCTTGGTTTAGCAAGAAACATATGTCAATTTCCACATCAACTGCAGAAGCAGAATATATTGCTGTAGGAAGCTGTTGTGCACAGATTCTTTGGATGAAGAATCAGTTACTAGATTATGGGTTAGAATTCTCTAAAATACCTATTTACTGTGATAATCAAAGTGATATTGCTATGACAGGTAATCCAGTTCAACACTCAATGACAAAGCACATCAGTATTAGGTACCATTTCATAAAGGAACATGTGATGGAAGGTACATTAGAACTGCATTTTGTTCCAACAGATCAACAACTAGCAGATATCTTCACAAAACCACTATATGAAGCTACTTTTACAAGACTGGTAAATAAACTTGGAATGGTTTCAGGTTCTTTCTCTAAATCTGCTTAGTTTTTGTTCTCATGCACCAGACTTTATGATCAGTGTTAACAAATTGTCTTATCTTCATGTAATCTGTACTTAAATTGAAATACATTAAATGCTGATTGTTATCTGATGTGGATCTATATACTCTGATAGTGATTTGAATGTTCTGTGATTATTCAATCCAATGAGGATAACTATGCTAGATGCTGACCTAGTAGTCTTTAATATACTAGAAATCCCATGTTTGAATTAGTTATTTATGTGGAAATTCATTAACACAAGCAAATTCTGATTTTGAGCTTAGTCAAATTTACTTTGTGTATCTTATTACTAAGTCACAAACTAGATTCCTGCTTCTTATCTGTCAAATTCTGATGTCAGTAAATCTTAAGGATGAACTAAATGCTGATAAGCCTCACTTATCAAAAGAAAAGAAAAGAAAATTAAAATAAGGTACTCCTTTGAGATATAGAGTAAATATGTGGAAGGGAAGACCCAAGTGCATTGCTGGTATTAAGTAATATGCATTAGAAAAGCAAATAAATCTTTCTTGGTGACTTTTCACATTCTCTGATTACTGGAGAAATACTCTGATAATAGCATAAATTCTGATAGCAGTTGTGACTCATTTACACTGAGAAGCCACTGTGAAAAAGAATTCTAAAAGATGCATAAACTGAGAACAAACAGTTGAGGTGGACTCATGCATAAATTTATCCTAAAGTAGACTTTATTATTAATGACAGATTTTAAGCACTTTTCTTAGCTATGCCTTATTTCTAAGATGTACTGAAGTTTATCAGACTTTAATCTTTATCTGATATTTTGCTAATGCACACACTCTCACTCCATATGAATGATGAAAATTACTATGGTGATTACTTTGTTTTTGACAAACAGTTAAGTGTCATTTGCATAAATTCTGAGGACAAGTTCTGATGGAAATTCTGATGATTAAACTCTGAAGAAATAAGTCATTATTTGTATGAAGGATCACAGGTACAAACATTCACATTTTGAGTTGATAAGTCATGTTCTGATGATTGTTATAATATGATAATAGTCAAATTCTGATATTAAATTCTGATGGAAACTTTGATGCTTACGTGGCATTATTCTTTACTTGACTTATTTGTGGTAAATACTGAAACGGTCATATTTAATCAGAATATATTTAGGTGAGATAAAAACAGTCATAATCGTTTGGGTTAGTGGTAAACATGCTTGTCTTGAAAAACTGCATGTGCACAGTAATTGTTACTTATTTCTCGTGCCCACTAACTCTGCTTCAACTATTTACCGGCTGACAGGTGTAAAAGTGTCAGTTTTACTTCTAAAAAGGACTGTTGAGTGGAGAGAGTATATATATGGGAGTTAAAAGATTTTCTAATCTTTTACCTACTTTTCTTTTCTTAATCTCTCTTATTCTCTCTCTCTCTCTCTAATATTCTCTGAAGTTTTTTCATACAGAACTTTTATCAAACACCTTGTGCACAATATATTTTCTCACTTATTTCTTACAAGAATGGCACCAAAAGATGTTATTTTCAATGGAGCGAAGTTTGTCCCCAACAATTACTTGGCTATTCTTAGCAAGAGTGAAGCCCCATTAGATCTTCATTTCATTCAGGACTTTCTCGCTAACTCTGAGATAGGTTATGCACTGACCCAACCAGACACATTCTCAGGAACTCAAGTGCTGGAGTTCTGGAGGTCAGGTGTTTATGATGATGGCGGTGCCAATGGGTCCCCAAGTATTGTCTTTACTACAGGGGAGGATGCCCATGTGGTGACTTTGGCCACAGTTCGACAAGGACTGCATCTGCCAAAAAACTACACATATTCAACAGTTGAAGAGCAAGTTCTTCAACAACTAATGGCCAATATGGGCTATGAAAAGACTCTGACGAAGCCGGGACAGTTGAAGAGACCCCACATAAGGAGGGAATGGATTTTTTTCTTCGATTGCATCACCAGGACTTTTGCAAATAAGTGTTCAAATTTTGATGCAATCCCAATTCTCAGTCAACAAATCGGGTATGCTCTCGTAAATCAAACTCATTTTGATTATGCAAATGCTATTTTAGGCTTTATTGGGGATAAGATGACAGAAGATAGAAACACTGTATATTTTTCTAGATTCTGTCAGCTTATTTATAGTTCTTGTTGTTCTGATGCACTTCAATTAGCAAGTGAGTTAATTGAACCATTTAAGCTTGTTAAGAGAGCATTTACTTACTTATTATCTGCTGATAATAAGAAAACTGTTTTGAGACCCCTCCAAATTCCACAATCTGTCAAACAGTTTTTGGTAAATTCTGATCAAGCCACATACACTGCTCTATATCCTGATGTCCAACCATCCCAACCTCCATCAGAACCTCCAACCACTGCACGACCAACCACTTCTCAACCACAACCACAACCTACCATCAGGACATATTTCAAACCAACACAGTCATCAAAACCTCAACCATCAGCACATACAATTAGACCTTCACCTTCCAGGCCTAAGAGGACAAAGTCTGTTCCTCAGCCTCCACAAAAGAGAAGGAAAATGATTCTCATGGATGAATCTGATAGTGAAAAGGAAGCACAGGTTCATGCATTAGAACCTGTGACAGTTGAAGCTGAGAATGTAACTTCTCAAAAAGAAACTGAAGCTCATGATCCTGATTCCTTGAAAAGAAAGAGAACTGTAAGTTCTAATGCTGCTAAAACAACTCCTTCTTTGGCAAGGAGATTGAAGAAAATGAGGGCAAAAAGGTATAATTCTAAGCCTACATCTGAGGATACAATTGACGCTGAGGAAGGAGATCAGGAATCTATGATCTCATCAGAACCTATTGTAATTGAAGCTCTGCCATCTCCTACTCAAGCTCAAGATACTGTGCCAACACCTTCAGTCTCTCCTTTTAATGAAGATGTTACAGTTGAAGATTCAGGCTTAAGTCCTGAAATTGACATCAAAAGGCTGCACACTCCTACTATTCTATATTTGGAAGCTCCTACAGCAACTCAGACATCTCCAACTAATTCTCCAATCTTCAATGCTGATGCTGAGATACCATCTACACCAATTCTGGATCAAGAACCTGAAGATCAGAATTTAGATGAAGATAAAGCATAAACTGTTATTCCCAGTGAACTAACAATGAGATTTATAGAAGGGGGGTTGAATGTAAATCTCAAAACTTTTTCAAGTTTTGAGCAGTTTCTAGTCTATGTGTTTTGATGAGCAAGTGTGTGTGAATTGCTTTGAGCTAATGCAGACAGATATATATTCAAACACAAATGTAAAGAACACAACAGACTTAAAAACTTTTCTGGTGGATTTGTTGTTCCACCAGAGATGTGTTATTTCAAAAAATCTGTGATTCAAAGAATTAAATCACAGCTGTTTCCTAGTACAAACTAGATGATTTTCTCTCTGGATTTTTCTAAACAGCTCTGGAAAATTCACATCTAATTACTAGCTACTACTTGGTTTATATATATCACCAAGTTTACAAGTGAAGACAAAACTATAAAATACAATTAAAAGACTCTTCACATGTTTCTTCTTTATTTCTCTATCCAATGCAATTTAGGTTTAGCTGTGAATCTTTGAATACTTCCTTGTTAGCACCAGAATGGAAATGCTGCATTTTCTTGATTCCTCCTAGAGGCTGCCATATTCCAGTTTGTCTCTGTCAACCTATGTGCCTCTGTCAGCTTATGAATTGTCACTATCAACTGCTATTGAACTAAGCATCCGTTGAAGCTTTCATCCGTTGATGCTTTATCCGTTGAAGCTTTATCCGTTGATGCATTAGCAGTTGAAGCTTTATCCGTTGATGCACTTATCCGTTGATGGATCTTATCCGTTGAAGCTTTAGAGACATCCGTTGAAGCTTTGTTTCTTATCCGTTGAAGGTTTTAATATCAGTTAATACTTTTTCACTTATACAAAATTACAAGGCATGAAATATTTACAATTAGCCCTCCTATTTGCATATCCACTAGTAATCAACATGACTGATAATTTCCCACAACATCTAAGAAGTACAACTTAAATACAGAGACTGAAATGTGCTACAATACTAAACTTATTTCTAAGTGAAGCTACTCCTTCAACGGATAGCCAAAATGGTCATATCCGTTGAGGCTACAAACACTAGATTTCTACTTAAGTGTTTTGTTTAACTTATCATCAAACTAATACACATATTCCTAACAATCTCCCCCTATTTATGTCTAATAGAACTGTAGGCATAAATTTGGGTTTAATTTGATGATAACAAAACACTTAATAAACATATGTACTGAAATAGAGCAGAAATTCAAAAGTGCTGCAAAAGTATGTATACTGAGATGGAATTGAAGAATTACATTGTTTCCAAGGGTGCTCCTTTAGCCTGTGCAGATTAATTTCTTTTCCTTTGATCCCTTTTTTTCTTTCCTAGCCTCCTATCATTTTCCTCTATTTGGAGTTGAAGTTGTCTGTAGAACTCAGCTTCATCTTCTTCATTGATGTCCAACTTAAATTGCATATCCTTGAGAGTTTCATTACTGGCAATCTTGAGCTGATCTTCAAGTCTGAAAAATCTTCTGACTCCTTTATTGTCTCTGAACTCCATCAACCAATGAGGTGATTTATGAACTGTAATTCCTCTTTTTTGGATGAGTAATGTTCTAGGCAAGGCATTGGGCTCCCACCAAGTCTTCCTTATGTTGGCAATCTTGTTGAGAATCTCAGTCTTGGCAGTCCTGGTAAAGCCAGAATCCCTTTTTATGGCTGAGTAGACTCTAAGCAAGGTAGAGTAGCCTTCATTCAGATTCCTGTAGAGAGGCCAAGTCATTTCCCCACTTCCTTTATATTTAAACACTAGTCTTTCTGGAAGCTGTCTGTAGGCATCTATTCCCCTTACTTCCTCCAGCTCATCCAGATAGAGTTCAATGTCTGAAATTTCCTTTATGTCACAAATGTGAACATAATAATCCTTTGAGGCTTGTGGCTTAGGCTTAGGTTTCTGAGCGAATTTGATTGAGATTAGAGGAGGTGTTGATTTGATTTTCCTTTTCTGTTTCTTTGATGGTAGAGAAGTGGTTAAGAAGGTGGGCAATTTGATGGTGTCCCAATCAATTGGTTCCTCCTTAGGAGTGATTGTTTCATCATGGATGTTTATGAAGGGGTCAGGCACAATGGGTTCAGGAATAGAAGGTAGTGGTTTGGATTTTGATTGGGTTTCTTCAGTCTCATCTACCATCTTTCTTTTTGCATTGGCCTTCTTTCTGTTCCCTTTCTGCCATTCCTTTCTTTCCTTACTTCTTTCTTCCACATCATCACTAATCATGTCCCCCATACCTACATCTTCACTCTTGTCTTCAATTTCTTTCTTTTCTTCAACTTGACTTGACTTTAGCTGTTTTTCAAGCTTTTATTGTGCTCTTTTGTCAGCCTTTAGCTTTTTAGCTTCTTCCTTCAACCTTCTGGCTTCTTCCCTCTTGGCTATTGAGAATTTGGGATGTCCTTGTATCACACAGATACTCTTTTCCTCTCTAAAGATAATAGCCATGTTCATCCTTTCAACCACATCCTTGGTCTCCTTGTGCTTCATGATATTACCACCCAAAATCTTGTCTTCATCAGGCTTTGGAAGAGGAAAGTCCACTTCTTTCAGCTGAGCAAGGCTTACAGGGTTCTTTGTAGAGTTCTTATTGGATCTGTTGTTGGGCTTGAGAACCATAGGTTTCAGATTCTTGGAAGAAGTCTCTCCAACCTTATTCCTCCTTACTGGCTTGAGCTCCATAATGATTGGCTCCACCTTTGTGCTATGCTTCACAGATTGTGATTTAGAAGTTGTAGAACCAAAGATTTGTTGCATCCTTTCATCAATTTTCTTCCTTTGCTCTTTGACTTTCATCTCAGCTGCTGCTATCTGGATTAGATCAATTCCATCAAGATTTCCTTTGATTTGAAGAGTTGGAGAAGTGGTGATGGCAGGAACTAGCACTTTAGATATTTGAACTGTTTTTGATGGCTCTCCTTCCCCTTCCCTTTTATTCTCCCCCTTTTTGTTATCATCAAGGATAGGGGTCAAGCCTTGTGCTTTTGCCAGTTGCATTAGTAGATTTGTCTGAGATTGTTGATTCTGAAGAATGGTGACCATAGAGTCTTCAATGATTTGAACTCTGTTTTCCAACCTGGCCAGCCTCTTGTCAGCATCAGATTCTCTCCTCAATCTCACCAACAAATCTTGCATAGTACCATAAGGCATAACTGAATCCAACTTCTCAGCATTGTAGGATTTCAGATCAGCAATATCCTGCTTGAGTTCATCCACACTTAAATTCTGTCTGATATGCTGCAACTGCAAGAGATGCAGAGAGTCTAGATGAGCTTGAAGAATAGCCTTTGTACCAGCATCTGTAGTCTCCTGAAGGGCCTTTTGAATAGTCATTACTTGCTTGACCAAGGCTACACCAAACTGTCCTGGTGTAGATTCCTTTGCCCATGCCCATTCAGGTAGATTTGGAACAGAACTTGGGCCTGCATCTCCCCCTAAGTTCATGCTCCCATCCAAAGAATTAGAGTCATCATCATTAAAATTTACTTCAAATTCTTCAGATGGCTCACCAGCTTGAGAAGACATCCTATTAACAGTAGCTATGTCTCTTTGAAGAGATTCTGAAGTGTGTACTATGTTCAAAGTCTGCTCTGCCTCCACATTGCCCTGAGCAGCCAACAGTTGATAGGCTGAAACAGGATGAGTAAAAGTGTCAGCATCCAAGGAAATGTTATCAATTTCAGCTTTGTAATATTACTGAAATTGTCTTCCCTTTTCAGCATCATTCACAATCATTGACTCACTAGCAATGGCTGGATCCACCCTTATAGCTTCTGTACCTGCTTTTCTCTCATTTTCTCTATATTCTTGCATCAGGGGCTCCCCCTGGCTCACACACACCCTCACACCCTCACCCTCACCTACTAAGGTGGCACTCCCCTCACTTACTTTTGCCATGCTGGAAGAAATAGCATGCATGTTTTAACTCTCAACCTCTCCTTTTTCCTTGGGAGCAACCCAGCCTCTCACTCAAATTATCACTCCCTTCCCTCAATCCTAGAAGTGATTGTACAGTAACCATGTCTTCTACACTCAGAATTGAATCAGTTATGTGTGTAGAGACCATCAACGGATAAGGAGTACCCGTTGAAGTGGAAACTAATGATATCAACGGATAACTGCTGTTAAGCTTATCTGTCGAAGAACAACCACTTGTCAACGGATGAGAGATATCTGTTGAAGAAGGAAAAGATGTAGATATTAAAAGTGACATAATTGTTGAATCTGTGTGAATTGATTTTAAGTGAGGTGACACAGATTCTTCAACTAAGTCTAAAAGAATTGGCTGATGATCCAACAAGTCATCTAACAGATGATGATCACCAGGATTTAAGTGGGGCTCCTCCCTGAGTTTTAAAGAGGGAGAATCAGGAATTGATGTGAATATCATATCCACATCCAGAGAGGGTGATGGAGAATTTGGTGATTGATGTGTTTCTATTATGAGAGAATAGGGCTGTGACTCCACATTTGCTGGAGCCACATCAAGCTGAATTTGAGAAGGCAAAGATACAGGTGGATGTATCTGTGCAGTGTGTGCCCCCTGTGTGGAAACTAGGGTTTTAGCCTTCTTTCTTCTTGAAAAAGCTTTGACAGGTAAATGTGTGGCTTCAGTATCCCTCCCTCTTTTGTTCTGTGTCCCTGGTTGGGGACTATTTTCAATAGCTGCATCGTTTTGGGAGGATGCAACTAGGGATGTGTTTGACTCCTTTTGAACCACCACAACCCTTTGAGAGACTGTGGTTTGGCTGGTTAGGGTACCACTCACCTCTCCCATCTTATCCTGGGGGGTTTTTTGATGTTCACCCCTCCCCTCACCACTCACACCCTGTTCACTCCCTTCAGGGTTTTTGGTAGTTGTTACAACTGTTGTCTTTTGAGAAACAACAGAGGTGGTTTTCTTTGACTTGTGTTTTGGAATTTTAGTTTTGGTGGCTTTGGTAGGAATCTGTTGGGACAAATACACAAATTCCATGGCCACACTAGAAGGCAAAGAAACAATGGGGTTGGAAAAAGTAGGAGTTGCAGAAGTATTTACCTCACTTACCTGAGGTGCATTCATTATTGGTAGATATACCAATGGCACCTGGCTGTTGAGGTTGATTCTCAAAAGGTCTGCAAGGACCCTTTTCTCTTATGCCCAACATTTTAGTTTATTGCTCTCATTAGTTATGACCAAATCTTCAGCAACATGGTTAGCCAATAACATAAAGAATCTAGCATAGTAGATGTTATGAGGTCTATTAGCTTTGTTACCTAACCTGGAACCTAATTCTAGCATGACATAGTTGCTAAAATTAAAGTACCTATCAGAAACTAGCATGTAGAGCATATTAACAAGAGATGAAGTTATGGCATCAAAATTGCTAATCTTCCCAGAGAAAACCTTGATAAAGGCATCTCCAAGAAAACTCCATTCTTTCCTAAGGCCCTTTCTTCTAATGCTTCCTAAACTAGCAGAATTAAAAGAATAGCCTATGGAATCTAACATAGCTGATACATCTTTATCAGTGTGTGGTGTCATGGTATTATTCTCAGGCAACTTAAAGCAAGACTGTATATCATCACAGTTAATGCAATAATCCTTACCTTTGAGAGAGAAATCAATGGTCATATCTGTGGAGTTGAACTCTGCAGTTGTCCAAATCTCCTCAATTACCTCATAGTAGATGGTTGGGGCTTCCAGCATTGCATAGCTCAGTTTGCAGTTTTTGATGAAGTCCATCATCTTGTGATAATCAGAGTGTTGGGAACCACAGACTTGGGGTGTTACTACATTTTACGATAAAGATTATGAAAAGAAAATCACCTTGTTAATGGTTGATTCCACGCTCTTCTATTGTATTCTCAAATTCCCTTGAGCGAAGTGTAGCCTCCGTCTTCTCAAGTTATCCTCTCTTCTTGCTCCTTGGTGGCTACAATATGTTTTCACACACTACCAAGCAAGAAGAGAATAAGAATATATATAGGCTACAATAGGGACCATGGATAATTAGGTTGGGCCTTCTAATTACATCTTGAGCCTAGCCCAATGTAATTAAATATTAATTCAATCCACTAACGAATTAATATTTGCACTACCTTTCCTAATACCGCAATTTAATTAATTCGGTTCCAATATTATTTGCTTATTAAATTCCCCATGTTTAAAATATTACATGTCCATTAATTAAATAAATTACTGATAATTTATTTAATTAATATCTTTTATCCTTGATCATCCACTCAACCTTTATTTAATTATGCCAGAATAAATTCCACCTGCAGGGTTTCACATAATTAAATCTTTTTGAGCTTTCAAGGGGGCATCATTAACCTGAATATTATCAGGACATGGATTCCTTCAATAAATAATATCCACCATGTATATAATTCCATCACCCAAAATATAATGATATAATTCAAAAGAATTACTTCATATATAAATAAAAGCATGTAAATAATATACACGTGTCAATTATTATTTCCGGATTAAGAACCTAAGCATTAATAATAACATAGAATCTTAGTTCTCCTTCTTAATCAGTAT
Organism: Apium graveolens; assembly: GCF_009905375.1. NCBI lineage: Eukaryota > Viridiplantae > Streptophyta > Magnoliopsida > Apiales > Apiaceae > Apium > Apium graveolens. Next base: position 142,388,617 of record NC_133656.1, on the reverse strand, counting down.
TAAGGGAACAATTCTAAATTTGATCCTGTTCAATATACACAAAGTATACTAGTATTATTTATTAGTCAATATAAACTAATCTAAATAATACTACAGCCATACCAGTGGATTGTCCAACACCACATGTGCTGTGAACCTTATTATATTATATAACCGTATTTAACAATCTAATATTCTGTATCCCATTTGATACTAGATTGTTTATAATATATAATATTAGACAACATGTAAACATTCAAATGATTCTCAATTAAACTGGCCAGAAATAAATGTATATACTTCAAATAAATATTTTCAGTATACACTAACACAGAGTGGGCTTCATTCTTTTCAACCAAGGCTACGAAATTGTTCTTTTCGTAAACAAATCCAGACTGAGACATAATTTTGACTACTGATGCCATTGTTGTGAGTAGAGGTTGCAGAGAAAAAACTTGAGATTTTGGGAGAGAAAGAGAGTAAAATTTGCAAGAAAGCGTAAAGTGAAAATAAGAATTTAATGGGCTTTTATACTTTCTTGAATTAAAACATAAATGAAATGATTAAATGATACTTTTAAATAAATTACCGCCGTTTGAGAATAAAGAAAACTGTAGAAATTCTGAAAAACTGCCTTTAATACAAATACATTACACCTGTGTATATATGTATCAACGGGTAAGTAAGAGAATCAACGGTTGTGACTCACTTAAAGTAACTGATTTGACACTTCAACGAATGAGGTAAATAGTTATCCGTTGAAGATTAACACAGTTTTTAACCGTTGAAGGATAAAATTACCAGAAATATATTTATCTTTCAACGGATAATGAACATCCGTTGATAGAACAATTTTGGCTTTCAACGGATAGGGAATATCCATTGATAGAATAATCTTTTCTTAAAACCAACTTTGTTCTTGCAACAAATTCATTTCAGGCTTCAAAGCAGATTATAATGAGGACATAAATTTATGAATAATTAAGCATACCTAGCTCACTTACTAATCTTGTGAATGTTGATTCATCAAGTGGCTTCGTAAATATGTCTGCAATCTGCTTTTCACTTGGAACAAAATGAAGTTCCACTATACCTTTCATCACATGTTCCCTTATGAAGTGGTACTTGATGTCAATGTGCTTGGTTCTTGAGTGCTGCACTGGATTTTCAGTAATGGCAATGACACTTGTGTTGTCACATAATATAGGAATTTTGTCAACAGTTAGTCCATAGTCAAATAGTTGATTCCTCATCCACAGTATCTGTGCACAGCAACTACCAGCAGCAATGTACTCAGCTTCAGCTGTTGATGTAGAAACAGAATTTTGCTTCTTGCTGAACCATGACACAAGCTTATTCCCTAGAAATTGACAGGTGCCAGTTGTGCTTTTCCTGTCTATTTTGCAACATGCATAATCTGCATCTGAGTAACCAATTAGATCAAAACCAGACTCTCTAGGGTACCAAATTCCTAGATTTGGAGTCCCTTTGAGATATCAGAAAATTCTTTTAATGGCCACTAAGTGAGATTCTTTAGGGTCAGCTTGAAATCTAGCACAGAGACATGTAGAAAATATTATATCAGGTCTACTAGCAGTTAAATATAAAAGTGAGCCAACCATGCCTCTGTAACTTGAAATATCCACAGACTTTTCAGCCTTGTTTAATTCAAGCTTGGTGGCAGTGGCCATGGGAGTTTTTGCAGATGAACAGTCCATTAAGTCAAACTTCTTTAAAATATCATAAATATATTTAGTTTGACTAATGAAAATTCCACCACTAACTTGTTTAACTTGTAAGCCAAGAAAATAAGTTAGCTTTCCCATCACGCTCATTTCATATTTACTTTGCATTAACTTAGCAAACTTTTTACAAAGCTTATCATCTGTAGATCCAAATATAATATCATCTACATAAATTTGAACAAGTATTGTAGAGCCATTAACATTTCTAAAGAAAAGAGTTTTATCAACAGTACCTCTTGTGAAGTGATTATCTAGAAGAAATTTTGACAAAATCTCATACCAGGCTCTAGGTGCTTGCTTTAGTCCATACAGTGCTTTCAACAGATAATACACATAGTCTGGAAAATTTGGATCTTCAAATCCCGGAGGTTGGCTTACATAAACTTCTTCCTCCAATTCCCCATTCAGAAATGCACTCTTGACATCCAATTGATAGACCTTAATATTGACATGGGCTGCATAGGCTAGAAAGATTCTGATGGCTTCAAGTCTGGCAACTGGAGCAAATGTCTCATCAAAATCTATTCCCTCTTGTTGAGAATAGCCTTTAGCAACCAATCTGGCTTTATTCCTTATGACAATGCCATTTTCATCCATCTTGTTTCTGAATACCCATTTTGTGTCAATAGAACTCTTGTTCTTTGGTTTGGGTACCAGCTTCCATACTTTGTTCCTCTCAAATTGGTTTAGTTCCTCTTGCATTGCTAAAATCCAATCTGGATCCAATAGAGCTTCTTCCACTCTCTTAGGTTCCTCCTGTGACAGAAAGCTACTATACAGACATTCATCTTGAGTAGCCCTTCTAGTTTGCACTTTAGATGTAGCATCACCAATGATCAGTTCAAAAGGGTGATCCTTGGTCCATTTCCTTTGAGGTGGTAGATTGGCTCTAGATGAGGTTGCCTCAGTATTGTCATGATGTGAGATAGAATGTTGATTGGTTGAGACTCCCCCTGAGTTGCTGATCCTTTGAAATGAGTTGGGAGTTCTATCAACTGATGAAGTGAACTGATTATCCGTTGACAGACTATGATCAACAGATGCTTCATTATGAACTTCAACGGATGATGCACTTTGTCTTTCAACGAATGCTGCATTGCTTCTATCAACGGAAGCTGAATTAAGACTTTCAACGGATGCAGCATTCTGTGCATTATCCAAAGGCATATTTTGTATTCTTCTCGAGATGCCTTCTTCATCATTCTCATCTTCACTATCATCACAATATATCTCTATGTTATCAAATTTGAGTCCTTCATGATGTCCCTCATCTGTTAGTCCATCAATCTTTTTATCATCAAACACAACATGCATAGATTCCACGACAATGTTGGTTCTTAGATTGTAGACCCTATATGATTTTCCAGCAGAATAACCAACAAATATTCCTTCATCAGCCTTTGCATCAAACTTTCCTTTGTGATCAGGTTGATTCCTTAGAATGTAGCATTTGCAACCAAAGACATGCAGAAAGTTTAAAGTTGGTTTTCTTCTCTTGAACAATTGATAGGGAGTCATGCCTTTTGCCTGATTAATTAGAGAAATATTCTGAGTGTAACATGCACAGTTAATAGCCTCAGCCCAAAAGTATGTTGGGAGTTTTGACTCTTCAAGCATTGTTCTTGCAGCTTCAATTAGTGATCTGTTTTTCCTTTCCACCACACCATTTTGTTATGGAGTCCTTGGAGCTGAGAACTCATGCATGATCCCATTTTCTTCACAGAACAACTTCATGGTTGAATTCTTGAACTCAGTTCCATTGTCACTCCTAATATTCATTACTTTGAAATCAGGATGATTGTTGACTTGCTTGATATGATTGATAATGATTTCACTAGCTTCATCCTTTGATCCAAGAAAATGAACCCATGAAAACTTTGAGAAATCATCTACAATAACTAGACAATATCTTTTCCTTGAAATTGACAATACATTGACTGGTCCAAAATGATCCATGTGAAGCAGTTGTAATGGTTCATCAATTGCAGATTCAAGCTTCTTACTGAATGATACTTTCTTTTCCTTTCCTTTATGACAAGCATCACACAGCCCATCCCTTGTGAATTCTACTATAGGCAATCCTCTAACTAAGTCCTTTTTGACTAGATCATTCATTGTTTTGAAATTCAAATGGGACAGCTTCTTGTGCCATAGCCAACTTTCAACTGGACTTGCTTTGCTAAAAAGACAAGTAATTGATTCTGCATCTGTAGAGTTGAAGTCAGCTAAATACACATTCCCTTTTCTAACTCCAGTTAGAACCACTTTGTTGTCCTTCTTACTTGTGACAACACATGCTTCAGAATTGAAGGAAACAGTATTCCCTCTGTCACATAGTTGACTGATTCTCAATAAATTGTGTTTGAGACCATCAACTAATGCAACTTCATCAATGATGACATTTTCTTTTGAAATCAAGCCATATCCCATAGTGAACCCTTTGCTGTCATCTCCAAAGGTTATGCTAGGGCCAGCTCTCTCCTTAAACTCTGTGAGCAGGGTGAAATCTCCTGTCATGTGTCTTGAACAGCCACTGTCCAAGTACCATAGATTCCTTTTTTTTCCCTGCACACAACAAAATCAATCAAGTTGATTTTGGTACCCAAGTTTCCTTGGGTCCAGCCTTGTTAGTCTTTTTCCTAGACTTCATTCCTCCTGCATCTTTTGACTTAGGTAACTTTGGGTCAACCTTGATCTCAGATGTAGTTGGTTGAAGAGTAGGGTTAGTCACAGAATCATTTAGCACATTTGATTGAATTTGATAAGGCATGGATTGTGCAAACATATTATTCCACATAGGCATGTTATATGGCATCTGAGGCATACTGAATGCAGTAAAATAAGGATTATTAACATATGGCATGTTTGCAAAATGTGCATGAGGATTCTGATGAGACATAACAGGCATAGCATGCAGAGGTGACATAGACATGTTAGGCATGGAGGGAGTTAAAGGCATGGGAGCATTCTTAACAGATTTGCAGTTATCAGATAGATGATTAACACTTTTACAATACACACAGCTTTTTCTAGGAGTATACTTATCAGGTGTGTAATTGTTGTGTTTATTAATCCCTACCTTCCCATTTCTATTAGATTTTCTTTTAATTTCCTTTTTATCCTCAACCAATTTAAGCCTATTTTTCAGCTGATCTAAAGTCATGTGTTCTATGTTCACCTTACTGGCATCTTTGGATGTGCTAGCTCCTTCTTTGACAAAGTTCTTGAAAGTTGAACCATCCTTCTTATTGAAAATTTTCTTTTTAGAATCACTTTCCTGTTTTAATTGATGAGCCTTCAACGGATGCTCTTTTTCTTCCTTCAACAGATAACTTTCATCATCCGTTGATTTCATATCCGTTGATAATCCATCAATTAATTCTAACTCCTTTTTGTTTTTCTTCCAGGCATTCTCACAGAATGATTCAATTCCCTGAACCTTGGCAATCTAAACACTAACATCCCTAGATGTTTTCCAGGCCTTGATTACCTCTTGCTCACTTTCTAACTGTTTAGAAAGAATTTCTACTTTCTTAACAGCTTCTTCTAGTTCACTCTCAACAATCAAGCATTTAAGTTTAATCTTTTCAAGCTCAATTACCTGATCCTCTAACACAACATTCCTATCACTTAAAAACACATTATTCTCTTTGATCCTTGTGTTTTATTTAGCTAGTGATTTAAGGGAAACACACAAATGATATAATTCATTGGACATATCATTTATGGCTTCATTGCATTTATTTTTAGAAAGCTGAGAGAGGTCAGTAGTAATTACCTGGTTGCTTGATGAACTAGTTTCATTTTCATCAGAATTAGCCATCAGGGCTATGTTGACATATTCCATATCATCATCTTCATTGGCTCCATCTGCTGCCCAATCATCTTGAGTGAGAAAAGATCTTTCCTTTTGTTTGAGCAAATCAAAATACTTCTTTTTGTAATCAACTTGCTCAAATTTCTTATTATCAGAGGTTGGCTTTCTGTACTCATTTGCAAAGTGTCCATTAATGCCACAGTTATAACATTTGAACTTAGATTTGTCCACCATGTTTTTATTTGACTTAGTGAATTTTGTATTTTTCCTGAATTTCATCTTTGCAAACCTCCTGGACAGAAAAGCCAGATGTTCATCAACATCATCATAGTCATCTTGACTGGAATTTTCTTCATCCTCAGCTACTTGCTCTTTTCCCTTGCTTGATTCTGATTTGCTTGTGCCAATTTTGAGACTTGGCATTGTCTTCTCCTCATTCCTGGCTTCAATCTTCTCATTGTCAGCTACAAGTGCAACTGATCCTCCTTTTCTCTTTCCTTTTTCCAACAGCTCATCTTGCTCCATCTCAAGTTCATAAGTCTTCAAAGTTCCATATAGTCTTTCAAGTGTGAAGTTCTTATAATCTTGAGAATTTCTTAGAGAAACAGTCATAGGCTTCCATTCCTTTGGTAGAGAACTCAGAAATTTTAAGTTGGAATCCTTGACTTGGTACACTCTACCATACAGCTTCAATCCATTTAACAGTTTCTGAAATCTGTTGAAGGTATCATTTAATGATTCTCCTTCTTCAAAGTGAAAATATTCATACTGTTGAATAAGAAGCTGCATCTTGTTTTCTCTAACCTGCTCAGTACCTTCACAGATGATTTGCACAGTATCCTAAACTTCCTTTGCAGTTTGGCTATTGATGACATTGTCAAACATATCTTGATCTAAGCCATTGAAAAGAATGTTCATGGCTTTCTTGTCCTTGAGAATTTCTTCCATGTCTTCAATAGTCCATTCTGCTTTTGGCTTGGGAATTGACTGTCCAACAGCAACTGTTGCAGTAGCACCTGTGGCCACTTTGTGAGGAATGTGAGGACCATTTTCAATGCAGTTGATGTAGCTTTCATCCTGAGACAGTAGATGTAAATGCATCTTCACTTTCCAGTGATGATAGTTATCTTTTTCCAGGACTGGAATCTTTATACCAATATCCTTCCTACTCATGTTGGTAGCAGGAGAATTCTTCTGTGCACTCATGATATTAGCAGAATAGATCTTTAAACTCTTTGTATGTTAAGAGCTTGCTCTGATACCAATTGTTATTCCCAGTGAACTAACAATGAAATTTACAGAAGGGGGTTGAATGTAAATCTCAAAACTTTTTCAAGTTTTGAGCAGTTTCTAGTCTATGTGTTTTGATGAGCAAGTGTGTGTGAATTGTTTTGAGCTAATGCAGACAGATATATATTCAAACACAAATGTAAAGAACACAACAGACTTAAAAACTCTTCTGGTGGATTTGTTGTTCCACCAGAGATGTGTTATTTCAGAAAATCTGTGATTCAAAGAATTAAATCACAGCTGCTTCCTAGTACAAACTAGATGATTTTCTCTCTGGATTTTTCTAAACAGCTCTGGAAAATTCACATCTAATTACTAGCTACTACTTGGTTTATATATATCACCAAGTTTACAAGTGAAGACAAAACTGTAAAATACAATTAAAAGACTCTTCACATGTTTCTTCTTCATTTCTCTATCCAATGCAATTTAGGTTTAGTTGTGAATCTTTGAATACTTATTGTTAGCACCAGAATGGAAATGCTGCATTTTCTTGATTCCTCCTAGAGGCTGCCACATTCCAGTTTGTCTCTATCAACCCATGTGCCTCTGTCAGCTTATGAATTGTCACTATCAACTGCTATTGAACTAAGCATCCGTTGAAGCTTTCATCCGTTGATGCTTTATCCGTTGGAGCTTTATCCGTTGATGCATTAGCAGTTGAAGCTTTATCTGTTGACGCACTTATCCGTTGATGGATCTTATCCGTTGAAGCTTTAGAGACATCCGTTGAAGCTTTGTTTCTTATCCGTTGAAGGTCTTTAATATCAGTTGATACTTTTTCACTTATACAAAATTACAAGGCATGAAATATTTACAATTAGCCCTCCTATTTGCATATCCACTAGTAGTCAACATGACTGATAATTTCCCACAACATCTAAGAAGTACAACTTAAATACAGAGACTGAAATGTGCTACAATACTAAACTTATTTCTAAGTGAAGCTACTCCTTCAACGGATAGCCAAAATGGTCTTATCCGTTGAGGCTATAAACACTAGATTTCTACTTAAGTGTTTTGTTTAACTTATCATCAAACTAATACACATATTCCTAACATAAACTCCTATAGCCTCACACACTGTTGTGTTATTAGAGGATAATGAGTCTTCATCAAGCTCTGGAGATAGTGTCTCAGTACATACTCCAGCTCCTGTGCTTGAAAAAGAAGCATTGGTCAAGAAATTTGTTGAACATGATGCTCCTGTTCCTTGGGATGAAACTCATAGGGGAGTAGAGTGGACCAAGAAGTGGATTGAAACTGATTTCATTCCAAGCTCTAAAGTACTGACATACCATATTGGTAAAGCTGATGAGTTGCTCACTAATGATGATTTCAAGACACAACTCAAAGTCACAGCTCTGTCTTCCAAGAATCTTCAAGGTCTACACTATGCTATTCAAGAAAAGGTTGACAAGCTTCTAGAAAAGGATGAAAAGCTAGATATGGAGTCCAAGCTTGACAAAAAGAGGCTTATCAGACCTATTTCTGAAAAGGTAGAAGCAATTGAGAAAATTCAAGAGAAGCAACAGGCCCAAATCTCTGAGGTTCTGACAAATCAAGCTTCTCAACAGGCTCAATTAGATGAAATTCAAACTTCAGTGGAACTTCTTCTCTCACTCCTACTATCAGATGATGTTAAAAAGGGGGAGAAGATAGTTAAGTCCAAATGCTCTAATGATCAAATACTAAGAAGAAAGATGATGAAGCTGATGACCAGGGAAACCCTAGCAAGGGTAGAGGTCAAGTTCAAAGTAAAGAGCAGAGCATCAAGGTTTCTTCAAGGAAACTAATTACTGAAGCAAGCAAATCTTCTACTCAAAAGAAGACAAGTTCCGAAGCTGCTTAAACTCAAAATGTGATAGCAAGTACTGAAACTCAAAATCCGATATCAAGTTCTGATGAGCAAAATCTGATGACAAAGCCTGATGTTCTGATACAAGGTGGAAGTCAAGATTCTCAAAAGTTCATACAAACTCTAAAGCTCAAGGGGAAGCAAACTACAGTCTACTACAAAGATCCCAAGATTCAGACACTTGATGAGGAAATTGCTTGAAGATTATTTCTGAAGCATAATCCAGGAATGGATTTAGAAAATCTCAAGAAGGAAGAAGCTAGATTTAAAGCTGAAAAGAAAAATCTAAAGCCAAAAGCTTCTGTTGCAAAGAAACCTCCAAGGCCTAAGTTAAAAGGCATTGTGATCAAGGAGAAGTCATAAACTGAGGCATCAAAGCCCAAAACAAGATCACAATCTGAGATTGATCCCAAAGACAAAGGGAAAGGAAAAGTTGATAAACCAACCAAGCCACTGGAGATGAAAATTCCTCAAATTCTGATAAAGCCAGTGTACAAAATGGTTCAAGTTACTGATGATAATCTTGTTGAAGATAAAGATGTTCAAACTCTGAAAAGAAAGAAGATTTCTGAAGAATCAAAGACAACCTCTGACAAGGCTCAAGTTGTTCAGAGTGAAGAACAATAAGCTATAACAGAAACAACAAGTTCTGATAAAGTCATCAAGTCAGCCTCTGACAATGCTCAAGTTGATTTAGACAAAATGGAAGTAGCTAATAAAAAGAAACTTCTGTAGAAAAATGTCAAACCATCAGATCCAAAGAAAAGCCAATTACTGTCTACTTTCATGACTATTGGGTTAAATGCTAGAGAACCAAGAGACATGGCTGGACTAGGTTCTGATGAAGCTAAGATTAAGACAGGAGTTGAAGTTGCTACTAGAGATCCATTTCTATTGACTGACAAACTGCTTGAAGATGTTACACAGAAACATCTTGATAAGGTTATCTCTGTTCAAGTGGTACTGGATGCTCATGACAAGCACAATGTCAAGGAAAATCTGATTCTATTTCTTGAAGATGGAAGGACATATCAAATGTCAGAATCAGATGTGCTAAACAAATCACTGAAAGAACTTCAATTCTTTCATTACCTTTTAAAGGTAAAGTCTAATATTACCAGGAGATGGTCAAACTTCATATTGAAGACCATCAGAGATAAAGCAAGAATTTCTGGTTCAAGAGTTACATAATTCATTCCTAATATTGTTGAAAATGATGGAAGTGAAACTCCAATGAAGAAGAATTCTGCTAAGCTTGAAGTGTTACTGAATGAGAAATGTCTGTGCTACAATGAAGATTCTTCTCATCCTAGGGTAATAAGACTGAATGATGGTTTAGAAAGAAACCATATCTCTGCTTTAAGGACTGCAATCTACCAGATTGGAAGTCAGAATGAAGAGATTAAGCAAGTCAAGACTACAATGTCTCAAGTCCTGAGGATTTAAGAAGAAAAGCTGATATCAAGCTTTGTCAAGAATCATTATGGATTTAGATTGACTCAGTAAGATTGGTAAAAGCTACAAGGACTGTAAGTTGTAGTTAGTTATCCAGTTAAACTCTTATTTGCATTTGTACTTAAATGTTTTAGACATCATCAAATCTATTAACTTGTATATTTTGCATAATTTACAAGTTGAGGGAGATTGTTAGATATATTTGAGATGTCATGTCTAATATGATTCATGTTTAGTTTTCAGATCTTAACAAACAAGTCATATCAGGACTTACTGGAATCAGGACTTACTGGAAGTCAGAACTTAATATCAGAACTTAAGGTCATATCAGAACTTAAGTGCAGGAAGACTTATAGTTAAGGAAGGAAGCTGATTTACAGTAGAAGATCGAGACTTAAACAAAAGGAGATATGCATGGAAAGAGTTAGAATACTGGAAGACTTGTAGAAGATATCTGATTGATATATTTTAGGAGACATAATTATATTCCATATCAATTAGAAGTTATCTTGTAACTGTGTACTATATAAACACAGATTTAGGGTTTACACTATATGTGTTATCATTATCGAGAAGATTATAAATTATAACCTAGCAACTCTTAGTGATATTTGTTCATAATTGAGAGAGAACAGTTCCATTGTAACAGAGTTTATCATATTGAATATTTCTGTTTACTGATACTTGTGTTAAATCGATTTGATTATATTAACACTATATTCAACCCCCTTCTACAGTGTTGTGTGACCTAACAGCAACTTACAGACCATCTTAGCAAACTTGGGATCAACAAAACCCTCAGGTTGTATCATGTATACATCCTCTTCAAGGCTCCCATTGAAGAAAGCGGTTTTGACATCCATTTGCCAAATCTCATAGTCGTAGTAAGCAGCTATTTCTAGCAAAATCCTGATGGACTTGACCATAGCAACTGGTGAAAAGGTCTCATCATAGTCTATACCATGAACTTGTTTAAAACTTTTTGCCACTAGTCGCACTTTATAGGTCTGTACTTTACCATCCATGTCAGTTTTCTTCTTGAAAACCCACTTGCACCCTATAGGTTTGACCCCTTCAGGTGGATCAACTAAAGTCCATACTTTATTTTGATATATGGATTCCATTTCATATTCCATGGCCTCTAGCCATCTCTCAGAGTCTGGACTGTTCATAGCATCTTGGTAGGTAAGAGGCTCATCATTATCTATGAGCATTACATCATCATCTTGAGTCAAGAGAAATCCATAATATCTCTCTAGCTCATGACGAGCCCTACTAGATCTACGAACAACCTGTATTTCCGGAGCAGGAACATCTTGATGTACTTTCTTTCCATTATCCAACTCTGGTTCAATGTTATTTTGTACAACTCGATCTTCATCGAGATCTATAGTCCTCCCACTAATTTTCTTGGAAAGTAACTCTCTTTCAAGAAATACAGTTGTTCGAGCAACAAAAACTTTGTTCTCGATAGGATTATAAAAACTATACCCTTTAGTTTCTTCAGGATATTCCACAAAATAACATTTATCCGATTTTGGTCCCAGCTTGTCATACACTAAGTGTTTCACAAACGCTTCGCATCCCCATACTTTTATAAAAGACATGCTGTGACGTTTCTCAGTCCATATATCATATGAAGTCTTTTGAACCGATTTATTTGGAACTTGGTTTAGTGTATATGCAGCCATTTCTAGAGCATAACCCCAGAAACTTATTGGAGGATCTGCTAGACTCATCATCGATCGCACCATGTCCAACAATGTACGATTTCTCCTCTCAGAAACTCCATTCCATTGAGGCGTTCCAGGAGAAGTAAGTTGTGATACGGTACCACACTCCTTCAAGAAACCTTTAAACTCGAGGCTTAATTATTCTCCTCCACGATTTGATCGTAGAACTTTTATACTTTCCCTTGTTTGCTTTTCCACTTCAGCCTTATATTCTTTGAACTTTTCAAAAGAATCGATTTTGTTCTTCAAAAGATACACATATCCATATCTACTGAAATCATCAGTAAAAGTAATGAAGTAGTAAAAGCCACCTCTTACCATCATACACGTTGGACCACATACATCACTATGTATAAGTCCTAATCGTTCGGTGGCCCTTTCGCCTTGTCCGTTAAAATGAGCTTTAGCCATTTTGCCAGTGAGACAAGATTTGCATTCTTCGTATGATTCAAAATCAAACTTATCCAAGTAACCATCTTTATGTAATTTGGAAATGCGTTTCTCATTTATGTGACCTAAACGACAATGCCAAAGGTATGTTTGATTTGAGTTTTTCATCTTAATACGTTTATTATCATTATTTATGTTATAGATAGGAGTATCTATATCAAGAACATATAAACCTTTAAACAAACGTGCAACCTCATAGGTAACATTATTGAATGAAAAGGAACAACTATTGTTCTGAATCAAAAACGAAAAACCTTTCTTGTCCAAACAAGAAACCGAAATAATGTTTCTGCAAATCGCAGGCATATAAAAATAGTTTTCTAGTTCTAAAACAAGCCCAGTGGGCAATGATAAACAATAAGTCCCTACAGCTAAAGCATCAACCTTTGCTCTATTGCCAACTCGTAGGTCGACTTCTCCCTTCGCCAATATTCTACTTCCCTGCAGTTCCTGCACATTTATACAAATATGAGAACCACATCCAGTATCTAATACCCAAGATGTAAAAGTAGACAAATTGACTTCTATAACATAAATACCTGAATCAGAAGCAGTAACAACAACCTTCTTCTTCTTCAGATCCTCCAAATAAGCATGACAGTTCCTCTTCCAATGACCTGGTTTCTTGCAATAGTGAAAATCACCACCTTTGGAACACCACCTTTAGGCTTCAAAGCCTTGGTCGGATCAGGTTTTAGATTGGCATTCGATTTAGATCCCATCTTCCTCTTGCCTTTCCATTTACCCTTTCCTTTGGCCTTCCCCTTATTCACCATCAACATGGAAGCAGGGGATGCCTTCTGAACATTGGTCTTAGCAGTTTTCAACATAGCCAACAATTCAGTGGGGTTCTTATCTATCTCATTCATATTTTAATTCATCACAAATTGAGAATAGCTGTTATTTAAAGATTGCAAAATTAGGTCAATCTGGTGCTCCATAGCAATCGGGGCACCCAACTTGGCAAGGTACTCAATATACCAAATCATCCTTAGAACATGCGGTCCAACCGGATCACGTTGTCCCTGCTTACATGCATGCAACGATTTGAAAGTATCAAACCTCTCCTGACGAGCCTGTCCTTCAAACATACGTTTAAGTTGCTCAATCATGTCATAAGAATCCATATTCTCATATTGTTTCTAAAGTTCAGCACTCATGGTCGCTAACATGAGATATTGAACATCTGTGTCATCATCGATATATTTCTGATAAACATTATGTTGAGCACGGGATGCTCCTTCAGGGAGAGGTGCAGGGCAAGGGATATCTATGATATAGAGCTTGCGCTCTTTTTTGAGGACAATCCTCAAGTTCCTCTTCCAGTCAAGGAAGTTTGTTCCTGTCAGCTTGTCCTTCTCCAGGACTGATCGCACAGAGAAGTTGTTTGAATTGATTGCCATTTGATATCTACAATGTTTAAAATATATAAGATAAATTAGTCTACAGATGATTATTAAATCATGTTCAAGTGATTATTCATATATATTCAAAATATATATCTCCCACTATTTTATCAAATTAATAGCCCTAACTATTACTTCAGAAAGAGTATCTTCCATATACTTTCTAGTGAGCCATGATCCAAATTTTCACAACGTTTTAGTTCAGCTTTGGCTTTACTCCTAAAACATGATTCAATAAGGTAGACAATATTTGTCAATTATATCAACTATTGGAAATATTGGTAGACACTTTGGAAATATTGGAAGGCATCTAAACAACTTAATATACACATTAGGGTTTTGTTAGTATTATAACGATCATGATCCCATCATAAAGAGATTTCCAATTTTTCCTTGAATAAAATACTTCAAATCAATACTTGTCAATGGTTTGATTTCCAGGTAGTGGAGGAGTCACATCGGTCTCGCTTAAAACCTACAGCCTTACAAGTTCAATGAACCCGTTGTTGACAAAATCGCCCCATATCGGAAATAAAGAAGCTTCGTATTTCATTCCATATTTCATAAACACGAGAATCTCATAATCGTTTGTAAATTTTAGAATCTTGAGTCATTACAAATTTTATCTTGTTTAGGCATGGCATGGGTGACGTATCTAATACATACATTCATGCATGATTAATCTAATTAAAGCATGCATAATTAACTATTCTATACTTACATTCATACATCAATATGTAAAGTGCGATATGTAAACGTGCTTGGTTATGGCCTTTATCCTATGTGATCCTTTCAAGCTAATGAAAGGATCAAGGCCAATCTATGGTGAATAATATAAATAAAATTACAATTACAAGTCTTCATTCTTCTTGTCTCGATTGTTGCTTCTCCTCTTGGATCAATCCTTCTTGAAGTACATTACATAAAAACAACCTATACTAATGTACTTACATAAGAAAACTCGAGTTACATTTGAGGTAATATAGTTACAAGAATATTGAAAATGACATGCAAGTCGTATTTATAAAACCAAAACCATAAACCATAAACTTTAATCTAAAGGTCTTAAGGCCATAACCAGCACCATGCTCAAGTAAAAAAATAAAGAACTTGTGATAAACAAAATATAGCAGGGGTCCGGGGGTGGCAGCCCCCGGGCGGGGTCCGGGGGCGGCAGACCCCGGCTGGGGTCGAGCTGCCAGGTCATCTCGAGATTTTTTTTTCGGAAGACCAGTCTTATACATAAATCTCAATTTCGGAACAATAAATCATATCTAAACCAGTCTCTGCCTCTACTGCATCATATGCAGTTCCAGAAGCATGTATCATATACATACTGAACATACCCCGTTTCACAGATCATGTCAACACACCATCTGTCCAAAAGATTAGATCACTATCTATAAAGCAGACATCATGCATAACATACAAATCACCTACTGATCAGTCATGGAAAAATATTACGTACTCATATCATTATATGTATATACATCACATGAATATCCAGAAAGCTCTACATAATCAGTTCGATCATAAATCAACATAGCATCTTGCATATTAAATCTCACATATAAATTATATCACATACATACATGGTAGATCTGATTCATGCTTAATATATTGAAAAACTGTAAAACACGTAACCAAATTATCCCATTATACATATAGCCCTGATGCCATTGCTAGGGATTCGAGCATAAAAATGCAACGGAAAAAAACAAAAATTTTTGAATCCCTACCGCAGGATCTATGTATAATGAACGAATAATTATGGAGAATACATGTTTACCTTAAAGAGCTTTACGATTATGGTTGTCAAAAGGAGATCCTAGCTTTAACCGAACACCACGTATCCCGCCTTAACGATCTACGCCGTAGAGGTATCCACACGAAAGCTGATACGGAGGAGGCGTGTACTAGCACCAATAACAGACCTGTTTTCCATTCTCTCTCTCTCTCACCTTTAGCTGCTAGGGTTTTATGTTTTTATCTAATAAAAACGTAACACGAATTTTAGCCTTAAGGATATTTATATAGAGAGGCCAAAAACAGTCCTAACCCTAATCCAAGTTAGAGTTTATTAAAATCTGAAATTCTATTTATTTAATAATTAAGTTTAACTCAATTACTAAATAACAACTGAATTTCGGATTTAATAATATACAAATTCAAAATTCATTTATCCCATTAATTAAGTCCAACTTAATTAATAATAAATAATTCAAATTTCCCTTTTTAATTCAAATCCGAATCTAAATTAAATATTCCTCTATGCTTTCTTTGTGCGACCCTATAGGTTATTATTATGTTGGCAATAATTTAAATATCTCATATTTAAATTATAAACAATGAGTGGCATCTAATAATACATCATTGCTACCCAAGTAATAATAATTAAATCGGTGATCGATTAAACCTTTCGTGAATAATGTACAATGTAATATAATCTCTTTAGCCTTATATTATAGACCAAACTCGAGGCATGCATTGTGTCATCCTCTGTTAATGTTTAATCCTTCTTTCCTTGATCAATGAGTAAACTATTAAACAAATCAGTATTTAAGCACGGTCATGCATTTTATAGTCTTACTCAATCAAGAGGCCAATAATATCACTCCTTTAATAAAGGAGGGCTAAATCCTATCTAGATCATTCATATTTCTCATACAATTCATAATATACCCAATGTCTACTTTTATTATTACCCAGTCAAGGATAACTTTCAATAGTATCAAAGTATATTAATTCTCGTATAGAAAAATAATGATTTCAGGTCAAAGAACCAATACATCATTATCACTGTGAGATTAACTTATGACACTTTACACATGTAGTATCTTACAACGGGTCAATCCAGCACCATGTATTTAATACATGTGCCTGTGTTTTAACTTTAGTATCACCATACCTATGATCAATGAGATGTGATCATCAACCAACAAACACACTAGTCTCAATGTATTTATTATCGTCCCTTAACAATAATACTTGACTAGGGACCTTTAGGAATATAATACTATTATCATAATCTCATTTCTAAGTCACGTACTTAGAGATATAGATTTACATATCATATTCCAAGGACATTTATTAATCTAACATTTTATCCCTGAAAATAAAGATATAATAAAGATATAGATTTACATATCATATTCTTCCTAATTTTGGGTAAATATTTAAGTGGCGTCAGAAGCCACATTATGCAACTGTTAGTAAGGTGTAATATTATTCAAGTAATTTAGTTACAAGTAGGAAATAATATGAACTTATTTTGTTTTCTGAGGTAAAATAAGTGAGCTGTATGTCTTCTTTAATCACTGTATATTAATTAAGGAACATGTTTGGATTCTTTTCTATATAATGCAAGATAGCACCCTTTCTCTAAAGGACAATGTGGTGCTAATGAATCATATGTTAATATACAGGTTATGATGCCTAGTATTTTATGTTCTATATATAAATTCCAGAAAATATTATTACTTGGTTGATTCACTACATCTTAATTTGGATTTGTGTGTTTGAAAGAGACTACAGAGACAAAGACAGTTCATGAAATGGTGCATGGAAAAAGGGGCCAGAATATAAATTAGGGTGGTGATGGAGATCTGAGTTGTAAAATAATCTTCTTTTTAAAGAACAAACACTATAGTCAGATTTCCTTCTATGAGCTATGTGACATGGAAGGGTTGAATTCTTATCTTAAATTTCTAATTTTAAGTATCAAGTTTCAGTGACATGTGTGACAAGCTAATAGTATTATATCAGCTTTGCAAATTTCTATTTTTATCTGAAATTGTTAAAATGAAGACTTCAGTTTCCAACCTAAATCACATGTATTTTTTTCCTAGTAATCAGCATAAAACAACGAGTCATATTTACTGCTTATTGTTAGTATGAAAAGATATGTTGATCGCTGAAATGTTCATGGTTGTGCTATACAAATAATATCAGGAATAACCTAGATATTTATAAAAAGTTACCTTGTTCCCTCTTGTAGATCCATCTCAGAGGTTAAGCGATACTTCACACCTGTAACCTTTCAATTTGGGAGGAAGTGGTTAATTTTATTCGTGAAGATGAAGATTCCCCCAAAAGGGTAGGGAATTTGGTTGTAAATGTATGATATTCTTTTCCTTGTGTTTTTGTATTTTTGCCTGAACACTCTATAGTTGCATTTCTTATTTTAAAACTAATATGTTCATACTTGTATGCCAGAATAAAGGAAATATTTGTTTGAGTGGACATCTAGATTCTTGATCTTTGTTTGCTTGCTATTTAGAACTGAGAGGTTTGATTCCCTTCCTTTTCTTTAGTCAAATTTGCTAATAAAACTTTTTTCTATATATAGTAGTGCTTATGCTCAAGTACTTACTAGTATTACTTTGTTTAAGTTAACAAACTAGTTAACAATGACTACGTTCAGTGGAAGATGTATGCAATTGGTGGAAGTGCATGTTAACAGTCAAGGAAATAGATACATTGCCTCGACTAATTCTTCTACAAATGAGGTAATTCTTATGTCCGATTGGTGTTACATGTTCATGTGGACGAACATAAATGGTTTATTTAGCTGGATTTTACAATTTTTCATGAATCTGCATGGCCGGGTAACAAAAAGAGTACAAATACCTACTGAGCACTAGAAGGTTTTGTGAGCCACAATTTGCGATTAATGCATACAAAATATACTAATAACAGAAAAAAATAAAAGGATATAAAAGGAGAAGTTCTCGAGTCCAGCGTATAACTGTCTCCTTAAAGCTATTACGACCCTCACCGTTTGTGCGAGTCATTAGCCTCTTAGGATAAAACGAGAAAAACGGCGTTGCTGCACGAACAGGGCCTTCGACGAACAAGAACGGAGCAAGAAACTATCACCGGAAGAGAAGAGGGTTTAGGAGGCGGCTGTGTAATATATTGCGAATGAATGAATAACCTTAAATCTGGTAATGATAATATATAGGCTCGAGAGAAACATGTGCGCTACTTTATGCGTAATTAAATAAAACACGTTAATTAATAATCAAATCCGTAATTGAATCAGAATTATTATTACGCCAAATCAATTATAAATTTCATAATAAAAAACGAATTAAGAATTTAAGGGCCCAAGCCCAGTGGAAATTAAATTTAGCAAAACTAGTCCGTAATTATTCGGGCCAATTTTCTGCTACATTCGTGTCCACACGTCGCACACGCGGGCAAGCTCGAAGGCTTCGCAAGCCTCGAATTGCCCCTCGAAAGCCCAAGATTTGCCCCCCCCCCCCGCGCGCACGTAGGTGTTGGAGCAATACATACGTAACATATTTGAACACTATATAAGTGTTTTACTATATAAAGCTATGCATTCTCCTTTGTAAATTCAATGTGGGACTTTCATTATTCTACAAAAATTTCCACAACTAAGGGACTAACTTTGGATGATTTTATCTCATCCATTTCTTAGTCATTTTGAGTGATTCAAAGTGCCTCGGAAAGCTCTCCCGGAGGAGAACACGTTCCAAGTGTCACTTGTTGCGTGCACGCGACATTCGTCCACTCAAACTATAGCTCAAATTGACTCGACAATGTGGGACTACTGCCCATATTTTCTAACAATCCCCCACATGGATGAGATTGACATTTTAGTAGCACATACCAGATAGACATACACAGAGTTTGACTTGGTGATAGTTTCTTCGATCAGATATAGCATACGATAGGTAGAGAATGCTCCTTGAACCTTCGCTCGAATAAGCATAGCGACTTTACTGGTAGACAGTAGACATGCTTGTCCTTGAACTATTCGACCGTTTGTGTAAATGATGATATACTTATCACTATATCCTTTCTGACTCATTTATTTCTCATGAATATATCTATTTTGGCCATGGAACATCATCCTGGTTCTGCAGGAGTTTCTAAAAAATTGTGCCTCACAATTCTCCTTTGAAGCGGTCCCACTTCTCTCCCACATAGGTGATATTTATCTTATAGATTAACACGCATTTACTCAGCTGAATTCCATGCGTTCACTCCTGAACTCCATGTATTCCCCAAAAGATCATTAAAAGCTCAAAGGCTTAACCTCGTACCATACGGGTCTCACTGTTTCCTCATCATAGGAACAGGCCAGGGGTTTCCCCCACAGTGATTTGGTCATCATGATTTAGTTGGCCCATTGAACCAAGTTTTTGGGATCTCCAGTCAGCATTGGTTGGGTGTCCACCATGACGTCGTTAAGCAACAGGCTTTAGTTCCATCCCTCTCGATAATTTCTCAACCACTTCTCTTGACAACCCTTTGGTTAGCGGATCCGCGATATTATCCTTTGACGGTATATAGTCAATAATGATAATTCTGGTTGAGATCAATTGTCTAATGGAACTATGTCATTGTCGTATATGACGAGACTTTCCATTCTACATCGTGCTATGTGCTCTACCAATAGCGGATTGCCTGTCACAGTGTATCTCTATTACAGTCACAGGCTTTGGCCATCTTGGAATATCCTCTAAAAATTGGCATAGATATTCAGCCTCTTCGGCGCATTTATCTAGTGCCACAAACTCAGCTTCCATCGTGGAATGAGATATCACAGTTTGCTTTGAGGATTTCCATGAGATTGCCACGCCAGCTAGTGTAAACACATAGCCACTCGTAGACTTTAGAGCCTTCTTACTGGATATCCAGTTCGCGTCAGTATATCCCTCTAATACTGCTGGATATCTTCCATAGTGTAGTCCATAGTCTCGAGTTCCTCTCAAGTACCTCGGTACCCTTATGATCGCTTTCCAGTGATCAGTTCCCGGATTACTCGTAAACCTACTCAACTTGCTGATTGAGTATGCAATGTCTGGTCTTGTACAACTCATTAGGTACATCAGACTTCCAATTATCCTCGAGTATTCCAACTGGAAAACCGCTGCACCTTTGTTCTTGGATAGATGTAAAGTCATATCCATAGGTGTCCTAGTTTTCTCAAGGTCATCCTTAAGAAACTTCTCAAGGATCTTGTCAACATAATGAGGTTGACTCAGTGCGAGTCCTTCTGATGTTCTAGAAATTTGGATTCCTAGAATCACATTTGCTAGTCCCATGTCTTTCATGTCAAATCTTGCCTTTAGCATGTCCTTTGTAGATTTGATCACTTTATCATTGCTTCCAGCAATAAGTAGATCGTCTACATACAATGTCATCATGACATGAACATTGTCACTGTCCTTAACATAACTGCTTTCATTATCTTTGTAATAGGCACAACTATCACATTCATTAATCTTGAAGCCATTGGCCAGCACGACCTCATAAAATTTCTCATGGCATTTCATAGGCGTTTGTTTCAAGCCATATAGTGACTTCACTAATCTACAGACTTTCCTCTCTTGACCCGGGACAACGAATCTTTCATGTTGTTCCATATATATTTTCTCATCTATATCTCCATTTAGGAAAGCTGTTTTCACATCCATTTGATGTACTACTAAATTTCGCATTGCAGCGATAGCAAACATCATCCTTATAGATGTTATACTCGTTACTGGAGAATATGTGTCAAAGTTGTCAAGACCTTTCTGTTGCTTGTATCCTTTAATTACAAGTCTTGCCTTGTACTTGTCGATTGTACCATCAGTTTTCAACTTCTTCTTGAAAACTCACTTGCTGCCTAACGGTTTACAGTCGTTTGGCAAATCAACTAATTCCCATGTATGATTCTGCAGAATTGAATCAACTTCATTTTTTATGGCCTCTTTCCACATGGGGCCATCAGGTGAGGTAACCTCTTCCTTATAGGTTTTCGGGTCACCTTCCTAGAGCAAATATGTCATAAAGTCAGACCTATAGGATTTTTCCGTACGTTGTCTTTTGCTCCTTCTCACTACCCCACATTTTCGTCCTCACTTTCTTCACTCTCATTATTGTCCTTTATAGACTCATGAGCTCGTTTAGACGTTGTAGGAGGTTCGTTTCCTGGATTGCAAGGAAATGTCGTCTCAAAAAATGAGGCATTCCTAGATTTCATAATCGTATACTTCTGAATGTCAGAAATATTGGAATCATATACGAGAAACCGATATGCAGTGCTATGTGGTGGATATCCGATAAAGATACAATCCACAGTCTTTGGACCAATCTTCACCTTCTTAAGTGTAGGGACCAGTACCTTTTCCAGGCACCCCCACACTTTCAGGTGTTGGTAACTTGGTTTCTTTTTCTTCCACATTTAGTAAGGACTTACATCCTTATTCTTGCGTATAGTAATATTTAAAATATTATTTACGCTTAAGATGTCTTCCCCCATATCAACTGCGGAAGTCCAGAGCTTAGCAACATCGTATTCATCATTTCTTTGAGAGTGCGATTCTTCCTCTCAGCCACTCCATTTGACTGAGGGAAGTATGATGCAGTGACCTCATGGATTATACCATGTTGTGAACAAAATTCCCCAAAGGGTTCAACATATTCACCTCCACGATCACTTCGTATCATTTTGATTTTCTCAGTTTGTTGTGTCTCAACTTCTTCCTTATAGATTTTAAATTTATCTATAGCCTCGTCTTTGCTTTTCAGCAAATATACATAGCAGTATTTTGTATAGTCATTTATGAATATAATAAAATACTTGTTTCCTCCTCTAGTTGGAGCGAATTTTAAATCACATATATCACTATGTATTAGGTCTAGTACTTTGGTATTTCTTTCCATGCGTTTAAATGACGATTTCGTTAATTTTGCCTCAACACAAGTCTGACA
Source organism: Apium graveolens (assembly GCF_009905375.1). Lineage (NCBI taxonomy): Eukaryota > Viridiplantae > Streptophyta > Magnoliopsida > Apiales > Apiaceae > Apium > Apium graveolens. The sequence continues at coordinate 142,366,151 of NC_133656.1, read as the reverse complement.
CTTATGTTTTGTATCAATTATTAATTTTGGTATGTATTCTTTTACACTTAACCTTCGTAAAGTATCATAATTAACATGTCCTAATCTAGCATGCCATAAATTAGGAGACTCAAGCAAGTAAGAGGAAGAATTCTACATTTCATTATCGTCCTTAATGGACATAACATTGAGCTTAAATAGCCCATCGGTTACATAGCCCTTGCCTACAAACATACCACTCTTAGTCAAAACAACTTCATCTGACTAAATTATAATACAAAAGCCATGCTTATTCAATAAAAAACCATACACAAGGTTTTTGCGAATATCAGGCACATATAGTACATTCTTCAAAGTCGGATTCTTCCCAGAGGTCATCTTCAGAATCACCGTACCTTCACCTTCAATGGTAGAAGTCGCTGAATTTCCCATGTAAAGCTTCTCACCAGCATCGAAGCCTTAAGGCTAGAGAAAATCACATTGTCTGAGCAAACATGCCTAGTAGCACCAATATCAATCCAACACTCACGTGGATTAGAGCCGACTAGGTTCACTTCAGAGACCATAGCACAGAGGTCTATGTCACCCATCTCCTTCGACATGTGATCGACCATGTTTGCTTCTTTCTTCTTGTTGGCCTTTTTGGGCTTCTTGCAATCAGAAGACCTATGACCCACTTTATCACAGTTGTTGCACTTCCCTTGGAATTTCAATTTTGAAATCCCTCCCTTGGGTGCCAGTTTTTGCCCCTTTACTAGAAGTGGCCTTCTTTGGCTTGGAGCTATCAACGTGCTCCACCATGTTTGCCTTCTCAGTAGCAACATTCATCTTTTTCTCAGATCCTCTGTTGTCTTCTTCAATACAAAGTCTGAGGATCATATCTTCCATGGTCATCTCCTTTCGCTTGTGCTTAAGGTAGTTCTTGAACATTTTCCATGCAGGTGGCAGCTTTTCAATCACAGCAGCAACTTGAAAAGATTCACTAATGATCATTCCTTCAACATGATTTTCATGAATGATCACCTGCAGTTCTTGCATCTGACTGACCACAGTCTTAGAATCCGTCATTTATAGTCAAGAAAACGGCCAACAATCCACTTCTTTGCCCCGACGTCCTCGGTTTTATACTTATGGTCAAGTGACTCCCATAAGGCCTTAGCCGTTATTTTCGAGCTATACACGTTATACAACGAGTCAGCCAAACAATTCAGCACATAATTCCGACAGATGTAGTCGGAGTGCTTCCAAGCATCCATAATATACAAAGTCTGCGTGCTGCTCTCACCAGTGAGCAATGGTACCTCTTCCTTCAGGAAGCGATCCAGATGCAACGTGGTCAGATAAAAGTGCATCTTTTGCTGCCAACATTTGAAGTTCATTCCGTTGAACTTCCCAGGTTTCTCAGCGTGTGTAGCAGGCACAGTTGGCATAATAGGTGCAACAGGCACCGCATATGTGACATATGGTACATGCGTTTTTACTACAGGTGTATGCACACCAGTAGGCATCGCATGTATAATCGGAGGAGTGAATCCTGCCGATATTTGTCCAAGAGGCACACTAAACTGTCCAATGACAGTGTATCCCACAGGCCCATGTCCAGAAGGCACATGTCCAACATGTGTCTGACCCCCATCAGATACTACGATCTGTGCGTTATGGTTAATTGCCTGCGGGTGAACCCCATCAGATCCAATGATCTGTGCATTGGGATCAGCCGTCATGTTCATCGTATTTTTCACAATGTTATCGTTCATAGATCTGTTACTCAACAAAACAGCCAGAGGCAGATGTATTAGTCACATATATAAAAAATAATAGCTTTAAGATTGTGAGCCACAATCTGTGATTAATAAATACAAAATATACGAATAACCGAAAGAACAATAAAAGGATATAAAAGGAGAAGTTCTCGATTCCAGCATATAACTGTCTCCTTAAAGCTATTACGGCCCTCACCGTTTGTGCGAGTCGTTAGCCTCCCAGGATAAAATGAGAAAAACGGCGTTACTGCACGAACAGCGCCTTCGGTGAACAGGAACGGAGCAAAAACTATCACCGGAAGAGAAGAGGGTTTAGGAGGCGGCTGTGTAAAATATTGTGAATGAATGAATAACCCTAAACCTGATAATGATAATATATAGGCTCGAGAGAAACGTGTGCGCTACTTTACGCGTAATTAAATAAAATGCGTTAATTAATAATCAAATCCGTAATTGAATTAGAATTATTATTACGCCAGCCAAATCTATTATAATAATTCGTAATCAAAAACGAATTAAGAATTAAGGAGCCCAAGCCCAGTGGAAATTAAATTTAGCAAAACTAGTCCGTAATTATTCGGGCCAATTTTCTGCTACATTCGTGTCCGCACGTCGCACACGCGGGCAAGCTCGAAGGCTTCGCAAGCCTCAGATTGCCCTTCGAAAGCCCAAGATTTGTACCCTTCCTGCGCGCACGTAGGTGTTGGAGCAATACATAAGTAACACATTTGAACACTACATAAGTGTTTTACTATATAAAGCTATGCATTCTCCTTTGTAAATTCAATGTGGGACTTTCATTATTCTACACAAATTTCCACAACTAAGGGATTAACTTTGGATGATCATATGTCATCCATCTCTTAGTCATTTTGAGTGATTCAAAGTGCCTCGGAAAGCTCTCCCTGAGGAGAACATGTTCCAAGTGTCACTTGTCGCGCGCACGCGACATTCGTCCACTCAAACTATGGCTCAAATTGACTCGAAAATGTGGGACTACTGCCCACATTTTCCAACAGGTTTAGAATTGGAGATCAGAGGGTGACTTGTTACTTAATGGAGCCTATTTGACTCCATCAGGAGCTGAAGCTACAGCCAGCTACGCCAAAGCTTCTAGCTTAGGGGCACAATATGCTTGTAGCTTAGGGGCACAATCCAGAAAGTAACAACTGGTAAATGGTCCGCAAGTATAACTGGACGGAAGCAATAAACTGGCAGAAATAACTAGAAAAAAAACTTGGATGGAAGATATTTGTAAAGGTGGAGAGGAAGTCAAGTGCACCAAAGAAATATAGACGCAACAAGGTTGTTCTTTCTTCTTGTTTTTTCTAAATCATAGGAAACTTTGTAGAACATATGAATATATAATTTTACTTGCCGGGTTGTTCTTAGTTATGCTTAAGTAATTTTAATTGCTTAGTTATGTTAAAATAATTTACTTGTTTTTTTGATGGTCAATACATAAAATTTGAATTAAATTGGAATGGAATCGAAAGATAGGCCACTGAGAATGAGATTTTAAAAAATAATAATATATATAAATTTAATATACCCAATTAGTGGTGGACCCCACTTTTGCACTAGTAGAGTCGTCATACTAATAACTCTCTTATCACTAGGCACAAACATAATATTATATATGTGTAGCGATTTAATGTTCTCAAGATGCCAATGTGCAAGGTTCCAAGTGGATCCTAGAGAATCCAATCGTATAGCTATTAACAAGATTATTAGATATCTTAAGGGACTACCAACTCTTGGAGTAAAGTACCCTCAAGATATTATGCTTAACATGTTTAGCTATATAGATATAGATTACGCAGGCTGTAAGAAAGACAGGAGAAGCATCTCTGAAGCTGTCAACTTAAGTGACAGGAGAAGCATCTCGGGAAGCTGTCAACCTCGTGGAAGAAGATTGATTTCTTGTTATGATAAGAAACAACCTCAAATCCAACAACTCTGTGGAACACTCTATGACAAGGCACCTTGACACCAGGTATCATTTCTTTCGAGAGCATGTCTTTTAGTCAAGGAGTCACTTGCAGAAACACCTATTAAATCACTTGTTAAAATTAATCTTTCAAGATTGTTTGTAAGTGTGGGATATCATTCATTGTATATTAGTTGGAAATCTCATCTGTAAGGAATTCTTAATATAAGTTGATAAGTATTAAATCTTCCATATTTAAAGGACTTGTGAATTTATCAGTAATCCAGTACCTCATACTTAGAGCTACTATCTTGATTATCATGATCACAATGTCAATATACATTTGTGGTAATTAAGTATTATAGCATTAAGTTTGAATATTATTTTAATTGATTAAAATTATGATGGTAGACAATTCCATTCCATATCAGTCTCATAATTTAAATTATATTAAAATAATATGTAGCTTAGTTATTTGTATCATGTACGAGTAATTGTGATACTTTTAGTATTAGTGATATTATTTAGAATTTTTGTTCTAAGTAATCAATGTTCATTTCTAAAATCACTAATATTGAAATTTGAAGTATTTTCTAAGTTATGTGTATAAAACTCTCAATATTTTATATGCTTATAAAGTATTTCTAAAATTACTAATTATCCAGAGAGTGATTGCCATGTATATAAGTCATATATCATATTGGTGATTATTCAATGATAATTATAAAAATATTTAAGTGCTAGTATTAACTCATAGATATTTAGTATTTATTTATTTAATATTTATTTTGAGTAGTTTGGATTATGGAAATTGAAGCAATTCAATTATTTTATTTGCTTCATAATTCAAACTAACTTAAAATAAATAAGCAGCATGATTGATTATAACTAAATCTGTCAACAATTAATATTTAGTATATTGATTGCAACTTATGTGTTATAAGTTAATTATGAGATTTTGGTTTTTAGTGAATTTAGCAATGTTTACATCTCAAGGATTCACTGAAGTCACAATCATGATTGTAGCATGATTAGTTGTGTACTAATTTTTGACTTATATGAGTTAATGATATTTAGTTAAGATTTTAAGTACGAACTAATTGTGAAGTATTATTATTTTTGACATTACTTAGAAATCCTTTAAGTAATCAATGCTTATCCTTAGTCACTTATATTAATATAAAATTCCTAATTACTTTGATATTAGATGCAATACTCAGCGGATCAAAGTACATGGAACTTAAAATATCTTTCAAAGATTGCAAACAAGACATTGTTGGTTAATGTTGCTTTTTTTATCGAAACAATATTGTCTGAGATATTACAGTTGTCAGGAGTTAACAATTGTATAGAATATGAAATTGAATGTTAATGTCTAATTGATAGATAATTGGTATTTAATTTATTGATATCTTATTTTAATATATTTGAATTATGATGTTAGATGATTCCATGTCAAATCAATTTCATGATTTAAGATATATTAAAATCAAGTGCAACATAATTATTGGTATCTAAAGTACTTGACAAGTATCAGTCAATGATATATTATTAATATTTTATTGCATATAATTATGAGATTTTTAGTTCTAGTGAATTTATATGAGTTGCTATATCTAACAGATTCACTATAATTTAAAATTAGCAGCATAGTCATTCTTATTAAAATTATTTATCAACAAATAATTTTGTTGATTATAATTTTATAAAGACAGATTATGGAGCTTTTGACATGAATGATAATTGCTTAGATTTTACCCTAAGTGATCAATGCTTTTCTAAAAACTCATTCATTTTGAAAGACAAAATCTTTCCTTCTCTTCTTACTACTGATAGGTGATCAGTCTGTGTCGTTTTCAAATCATTTATCTTTTTAGGCATAAAAACATACTTGTGCACTTGAACAATTTTAAGATAAAAATCAAACTTCTTTCTACTTTAGTGATTTCTTATTTCATTAAAATCTTTTTGAATCACTATTGTACATCATTTCTCTCAAAAGATTAAATGCATAATTTTCATTCATTATAGATCTTAAGTGCATTTTATATCTATATTTTCATATGTTCTGTGATACAGGTTCAGCCTCCAATGGCCTTCTTTCATTTGATAGTCATGAGGTTGAAAACCCACAACTTCTATCCCAGACTATAAAGACAAACACAGAAACAGAACCAACCAACACTCTCTTACCACTAAAATGGAGTATGAATGAGCGTGAGGGAGAAAGTGCCTTAAGGCACCACATAAGGAAGGTTCTGAAGTCAACCCAGCATCTCTGTCTCCTATAATACATCTTCTCAAAAAGATGTATTGGCAGAAAAGGCACAAAAACAGTTACTAGATTCATCCTCTCAACATGTTGCGTCTATTAAAATTCGCTTGTCGGCCAAGGTATTCGATGTAGTGTCACCACCTCAAACATAAACAATTCTTGATGCACAAGGATAGGTTACACACACAAAGGAAGAGTTGACGGAAACAAGAGTTTTGACCATTTTACGGCCGGATTCGATTGTTCTAGGTTCTTTAATGTACCAATTGCCTTTACAGGTGTTAGGAGAGGATACTGATCCAATAGACATATGTCAGTGGTCAGTGTCTACCTCCCCAAGCTTAAATCCCCTGGATGTATCTGCGGATAGTGGATCTGACATAGGTGCAGATCGGTAACTTATTGACAATGATTCAGATATTACCTGATGAGTCACAAGGAAATGTCTTTACGGACATTAGAAGGGAACTTTGATCTTTATGCTAAATTCTTTGGATCATTGTTTACCTTCCCAGAGTTCGAATCTGGAACCCTAAAAGGGAAACTAGCAACTTGTAGATTATGACTCAGATTCATCTGACGAGTCTAATGAGGATGGAGATTTGCGAACTCCTATTGCACCACCTGTGACCTCCTTAAGGATGGCTAAGGTGATTTTCCTTGCATGTATAGCTGGATTTTGGAGCTATGAGAGGAGTGATACACTTGTGAGAATGAGTGTAAACACGAGTGGAAAGAAGAGTGAAATACTTGTGAGGTACACGAAATAGAATCACACACTCACAGTGAGGAAGAAAGAGAAACACCATATCCCATTCCCTATCCCTAAACATGGTTCTTGACACTTCGGGTCTCAAATCTGTTTATGATTGGAACCTAACTCTTAGGGATCTGACATTTACAGATTAGATTAGAATACTTCGGGACCTAACCAGTTGGGAGCTAACATTGGTAACAATTGGTGATCTCATATTTCGGAGGTATAAGGATTTGGGAAGATTGGTGAACATGATGATCAATAGTGAAGTCATTCTTGCAGCATTTAAAGGGACATGGTTGATCAGACTATGACTTGTTATTTCTTTTCCAACCAAGTAAAATATGAGAACTTCTTTAGACAACAGCATACATTCATTCTCTAAGGGGGAGATAAAAGCTTAAGTAATAGTTTGGAGAATTCCTCAACTAAAGGGGATAAATAGTAGGAAGGAGGAAAAAGGTAAAGCACATGTACATTACACCACACCATTGTTGTTTGTAACTACGGATCCTATTGTACGGGAGAGGTGGTAAACACGAAGGTGATTTCCTAGTTATCAGAATAAGTGGTTTGGTTCATCACTGTTCTTCATAAGGGGAGAAGCTATTTTCCAAAAGGGGAGTACCATCGGTTTTTATCCGCGGACGCTATTGTACGGGAGAGGTGGTAAACAAATGTTATCTCCTTTAAGCAGTTGAGTCTCATAGGGGGGAAGCAAGAGAGATATGCGCTTCTCAACAGGAAATATGGTTGTACAAAGGAAGCTGTTGATGATTACTTCAAGACTGAGAATTATTATCTGGCAGAGATTTGAAGAACCAAGGAAATGAAGATGAAACTACTTGAAGATCAGTTCAGTGCAGATGAACAAGCATCTTTCATTTCTGTTACTCAAGAAATCTGAAAATGCAGTATTTGATCCAGAAAACCTGTAACATTATTTACAAGTCCTGGTACTTTACTTCTCAAGTTGTTAGTTGAGTTATCCTCTCTATTTAATTTGTTTGTTAGGTTTAACAATCAAATAGGGGGAGATTGTTGGTGAGACTGCGTAGCTGTATGAACAGTTACGTGATAACTCAACATGAGAACAATATTAGAACATGACAGGTTAATAATACTACGACTACACAAGAAATTAGAAGAAATGAAGACAAGACAAATACAAAGAATCAAAAGATTAGAATAAATCTTGAAGTCTGTTTACAGTTCACTGAAAGAAGTTCATTAATATGATCATGCCTCAGTGAAGAATAAAGGTTAAAGACTTTCAGGGTTTCAGAAATGATGAAGATTCAGTGTATAAGTGCTACCAGAAGATTTCAGTATATTGGCATTGATTTCAGTGAAAGTACAGTTGTTTATTGACAATCAGTGTCTGAAGCGATAAAGTTGTTGCAAGCTTAACAATATAATCAAGGCTACAATACGAAGACCTGAATCAGAGTTAGTGGTCTGTGAACCATACCAGTTGCCTTAGGCGTCAACAGCTCGTGAAAGGAATCCGGGTATTAATTTCAGAAGAATTGTTAAGGGGAGAACGTACTTGGATTGAACGTTTATCTATTAAAGTACGGGAAGAGATGCACAGGGTATACAACTAAACATCTAGAGGGAGTGGCCTAGTTCAAAGTTTATTTGTTAAATTAGATAAATTTATTTAGGGGACCTTAATATAATTTATTTAATAAACTTAAAATGATTTATTTTATAAACTTTAAATAAGTTTATTTTATAAATCTAAATTAGTTTATTTATATAAGTTATATTTAATTTTAATTTATAAATTAATTTAGTTACAATTTAAATTTAAAGAAAAGAAAAAGAAAACAATAAGAAAGAGAAAACAAAAGAAAAACAAAAAAGAAAAGAAAAGGAAAAAGAAAGGAAAAAGAAAAAGAAAATAGAAAAAGGAAAAACAAAAAAAAATGAAAAGAGAAAAGAAAAATAGAAATAGAAAATTGGAAAACAAGAAACCAGACCATATATGGTCGCAAGTTGTTTTTTCAACCAAATTAAGTTAAGTACATATATTGTACTTGTACTTAAATGGTCGCAGGTTACCACAATCTAGTCGCCAGTTAGCAAATCAATAAAAACCAAATAACTAGTCGCAGGTTACCTATAATTTTTGTTAGTCGCAAGTTACAAGGAATATTCCCGGTCGCCACTTACTCCTCAACTACATCTTTTGTTGATACAATCAATTAATTTGTGTGGTTCAATTTAAACCACACAATTTAATTGATATAAGTCTACACAAGCAGCAGAAGCATTCAGCAATCAGAAGTTCTGTTCATCTTCTCTCCCAAAGAGCTGAAGATTTGCAGCAAAGAGATACAGAGGAGATATACACACAAATCTATATCAGTTATTCTTCTCACCGGAGTAACATTATAATGCCTGATTTAACTCTTGTATATTTTCTAGGGGTGTTGCGTAAAATACCGATGTGGAAGTATACACAATCGCAAACAAGTAATACAGTAGTAAATACCAGATATCGTTCCTCAAGGACTGTATATTTGTGTAAATCACAATTAATATCCAACAATTGGGTTATTAAACACAAGAATTGATTTTCGGTTTTTTCTAATTAAACTAATTATTTAAAGCTAAATTAATAAACTAATTCTTATACTAGCAAAGAGGTTTGGATAAGTTTCAGATACGAAAAGCTGAGTCAGGATATTACTTCCTTCATGTCGCTAATGAAGCAGTGTAATACTACAGCAAGATCACAGTTCACTAACCTTAAATTCAACGGTCATACGTTTCTCTTGAAATCCCTACGGTATAGATTCTGTAATTAAACTAACATATGTCTATGCCCAATTTAACTTCCAGAATACAATTAAGCACAGGTTTCACACGACTATGCAAGGTAACAATATATGTCTATACCGTCACAAAATTGATATCAACAGATATAATCATGCACCATTCAAGTATTGTGCCAATTAACTATAACCCTCTTAGTATTATAATTAACTCGCTAACCTACTAAAGTTGATCAGACAATAGCAAGTATGTATCATGATATCCACTTGAATGAATAAACTGTAAACTGCATATAGTAATTCTTATCAAAACACCAACAATCTCATACTAGAGTTCCATAAAAATTCTAACTCATATAATTTAGTTCATAATCAAGGTATCAAAATAATCCCAAATAACCAACACATGTTCATAAGAAGGGATGTAAAAAGATAAGAGAAAACAAATCCAAATAGATGTCTCCAATGGCTGAATTCTTCTTCGTTGATGGCTTCTTCTCCTCCTCCCTTGTGCGGCTACTTGTCTCTTGCCTCTCTCTCCATGTACTAGGTCTAGTCTAATCTAATAATATATAATCCAAGTATTTTTAATGATTTAATGCAAATATAAGGAGATTTCCCAATTATAATTGAATTCCGAGAAAGTGGAAAATCGTAGTTGACTTTTGGGCTCTAATTCTGGGCTGATTCGGCTCTAGATTTAATTTATTACCACTTCTGAAATAAAACTCTTCTCATAAGCTTTCTATGGGCTGTTTAATCGTCAAAATCGGACTTCTAGAAAACCAGATATGGCCCAAACAGTGTAGACTTCGCAGCTGACCCATAAAATCCGATTTTTTAATCAAATTTAACTCCAAATCTGATTTTGTAAACTCCAAGCCTTCCTTTATTAAAACTCCTTGATACCTACAATAAAACATTAATATTTATTAAATAAAAATCCATATCAGTACAAAATAACCAAAATTTAGGGACAATATTAAGATAAAGTGCACGCTCATCAAGGGGCATTATTAACGTTATCCGGTAATTAAATCCTTAGACAAACAAAAGCTAGATCATTGTATATGATTTAATTTATTGATCTTTGTAGAAGCTATGAACTTTGTTGTTCTTAGATTGTAACCAGTTAAATTATTTATCGGAGTGTAGCAACACCCCTCGCGGATTTATATATGAATATATATTTCCCCGAATATCTTGTGTTCCTCGTTTTATTGTTCCAAACACTATTCACCTCAAGAACACGAAACCACTAACCGGACACTAAATTTTATATCCGCAAAAAATTCGAAAGAATTTTTTAATTTAGTGATTATCGTATTCAACCCCCTTCTATGGTAATTCGGGACCTAAGATGCTTAAGTTTTGTAAAAAAAAATTATTAAATTATGTTTAATTTTATAAAAATAGGCCTCATTTTAAGATTCACCTAATGCCTCAAAATTTCTTGAGCGGCCCTTGATTCCATGTGTGATATCCTAGTAGTATAATTATGTACCACTGTATAGTTCCCTTCATTTCTCGACAGAAGCCAAGCCAAGCAAAGTGTTCACTGTTCAGAACAATATATATCAAACGAATGGTTGTTGAGAGAATGGTTGACTAGAAAGAGCTTACTGGACATGGTTTGATTATTTGCTTCCAGAAATATGTTTATAGTCTTAGGTAAATCAAAAACTATATATCAGGCTAACTCACTTAGACGCGGAAAGAAACCGAGATAATGATTGATTGTCAAGGATTTATATCTAAGTTAGCTTACATCCTATGATGAATGTTAGCAGGGTACTATATCTTTCTATTTAAATTTTTAGCTAATATTCCTTTCCTAAATATATTCTCTGGGGTGTAGTAAACAAAGGTTCTTTGCATTAAATTTCATGTTTATTTTACCTACATTTATAGATCACCAATTCGTAGGAGGTGCATAGAAGTTGATATTACCTAAAGTAAATTAGCTAGTACCGATAACTTGGTACATTCTCAAATACTAAAAGCATTTTACCCATATTCCTATTGAGGGCATCACTGGAGGTGGTGGTGCAAGGGTTAGAAGGACTGCTGCAAGTCTTAATTTGTCTGAAAATTAATATTACATTCAGGCTTGGTCTTATGATATGTTCATCATGTGAACCCGGATGTGATTACTTGTATAACCCCACCTCCAAGAAGCTTACATGTTAGGAATTCCTAATCCTAAAATTGAGTGGTGTCATATCAATGCACATATGGTTTGGACCCCTGGCACTTATAAAATGGTTATTCTTTGTCTTCCTAGATATAGAGATTGATTACATGCATCTCCAGGTCCTGGAGTGTAATTATCAATGCGTACTGAGGATATTAGGCTGGGATGCGGTTAATCATGGGTACGGGAAAATTACGGCGGGTCTAATATATTGGCCTTGTTTAAAATCGAGCAGTAAAATCTCAGTAGAGCTTGATATACAAATTTTAAAATTTTAAAATTAATTAAAAATTATTTATTATACATTTTGAATATATAAATTTAATCATAAATTTTTAAAACAAGTTACGGAACATATTACCAAATGCATGATTTTGAAATAAATTAACAATAAAATGATCATTGATGATTGATTATGAGGAATTTTGAAATAAATTAACAATAAAATAATCTTTAATGATTGATTATGGGCTGGCAAATTAAATAATGCAGTGTTATAATTTTGAAAAAATATTTTAAGTTAATTTTCATCTTCCTGTAGGAAAACTCCGGCCACGTGGCACTATCGAATATAAAATCCCCCATCGAATATAATTTTTTTTTTACTCTTTAATCACGTCATGTCTATATTAATAGTAGTTCTTTTAAACATCACTGGATTGACTCTTATGTTTTTTTGTATTTAAATAAATATTGTTCTAGTGTTTGCTGTTTATAAGTAATTGCATTAAGGTATAACTTAAACCAACTTGACTAAAGCGTATTTAATTATGTAATAACTTTGCCATCATATTTTAACTAATTATAAAATCAGGTTTTTCGCATAATAACTTTTGTTTTTGTGGAATTATTTGTTTCTAAATATTTAAATATAAAGTTTATTTAACTTTATCTAGGTCGTGTTTGCAAAGTAGAGTTTTGAGAAATTAGACGTTTGACTAAATAATTCATCCAAACATATGGATTTTTTAAGGATTAAATTTAAAATCTGTACAAAATATCACTAATTTCTAATATGTAATTACTTATAAAAATATATGTATTTATAAACGATTTCAGATAAAATAACTAATTTCATACCGATTATTTATCGCTAGTGATTCAAAACAGGTATTTCAATCTGCTGCCAATAATATTTAACGATTATTTGTCAAATAGGTTGGATGTAATTCGAGTGAGTGAACCGAGTTTTAAATTCAGCGTAATTCGAGCCGAGATTAATCGAGTCGAGTTGAGCCGGCTCGTTTAACTAATCGAGCATAAATTTTTATACGAACTCGATTCGTTTAATTTCAAGAGTCGAGTTGACTCGTCTAAACGAGATGTTTAGCCAGTTTTAGCAAGTCGGACGAGTCAACTCGTTTAATTTATATTTAATCGAGTCTAAACTTTATCCAAACTCGACTCCTTCATTTTATGAGTCGATTCAAACCAATTTATTTATATTTACGAGCTAGAACCTCTACACGTACGTACTTTCTTTTTCATTAAGAATTGTACTCAAAAAATGAAATGAAATGTATAAAAAGATATCAGAATGTTAAAAATGTTTTGAAATTTATAAATAGTGAGTACACATTTCATAATAAGTTGTAAGAAGATTAATATGATAAAAAAATTAAGAAAATCTTGAAATTTAAACTCAATATGTCTGTTAAAGTTATAAATAATGTAATGAGAAAAAGAATGAAAATTTTGAAAACTCAAACAAATGCGTGATATATCATTCAATCTAATTCATTATTTTTCGAAATCAAGAATGAAAAAATTTATGGGAAATCATTTATTAATCTTCTCTCTACATTTTTTTTAATATATCAATTCTCGTCAAAATATTTTTTTAATGGACAATCCTTTTTTTTGGATAGTTCAATCTCCTGTTATATATGTGGCACTGATATTTCTTCATCTCTAGATGCATTATTGTATGTCCCAATACTTGTAAATTTAAGGAGGTGCTTATTTTGTACGTGAAAAATATTTGACTTACTTGGAATTTTACCTTTTAAGAGTTATAAAGATGTTCGGGTTACGATTGTGAGTAACCCTTACTTTTGCTTGCACAAGCCTTCTCATTCTACAGGCATGTACAACTAGAGTTTTCGACGATGTTTATCGACTTTATTTTTTATATTGTTAGCCATTTATTGAGGTGCGGGGGTCAAATTCTAATTTATTCAGGTTTTAAGTGTATTTTAAGAAAGTCTTTAATATGATAGCGGAAAAATGCTTGAATAAGTCAGAGTTAAGTGTCCGTTTACATTTTCTTGGGTGAAATTTCTTTACGAGTAACTGATTAAGCTATTTTTGGGTCTGGTTTATATGGTCGGCCTGCGTTATACAACAAGTGGATCAATTGGGACATCTTCTCTTTGCACTAACATTATACTCCCTCCATCTCATATTATATGTCATATTTTGACTAGTCAATGGTCAATTTATTCAAACTTTGATCATAAATTATATTTAGTATATATTTAAATAAATGTCAAAACTTATATCATTAGAAAATATATTTTATTCTCTTTAAAATTTATTTTTCAATTTATAAAAATGATACAAAAATTTATCTCAATCATCAATCAAGATATGGTCAACTTGATTATATAATAGTCAAACGTGGACACATAATATCGGAGGGAGTACTTGTTAATTATTAAAATGCGTGAGGTAAGCACTCTTTCTCTTAAAGCATGCTATTGATGGTATTATAATTGAGACTTAGTTGAGGTTTGCAAGGCCTTGGTTGTTATTCAATTAGAGGAGTCATGATTGGTTTTGGAGTTATGGGAAAAACATGGATTTTTTGGTTCACATATGAACTTTACTCTTATGATATAGGTAGCCCTTAAGTATGGTCAAATTTCTTGGTGGTTCTATAAGAATGGACGGTGAGTTTATAGAGGAATTTTCAAAAAGAAAGGTGTTGAAATATGTAAAGCTTATTGATGCACTGGAGCAACTTAATGACCTTTCATATGAGTTGGTGTTATTCAGGGTTTATATGAGACTAAGTAATATTGTACATTTATCCGCCATAATATTTTGTAGAAGTTTCTGCTCAGTTTGATACAATATTTTTTAATAAACCAAACAATATTGTAACATCAGAATGACCTGAATTTGGTGACATTCAATGAAGATTGGCAACTTTACCAATCTCTTCAGGTCATCTGGTTGTGTATACTGCAGGTGATGCTAGACTGTTTATGTTTATGACTTATTGATATAATTTATTGACTTACATAATCATATTTAATTATTTAATGAGGATGTGATGTAGTTCCAATTGAAGATCAATTTATTTTAGCACAACAATCCCTGCAAGATGTACTCTTAGGTGTTGATTTTATAAAAAAAAAATCACTAAAGGGTTTATCCCCACAAAATCAATGCACAGCTTTGAAGACCTTTATTTTAGTGGTATTTGCGAGAATCTAACTATTAAATCTTATTTTAAATAGATACAAACAATAACTTTTCATTGCTTGGAAGCACTCGTACTCATAAGTTTCTATCGGTTACTTCTTTAGAGGGGTTAAGGCAGTGTATAATGTCAATGATGTATCCGATGATTTTTGTTATAGACTCCTGACATTCATTTTCAAATGAAGCACAATGTGCCATGTGCACGAGTCGTATGGACGTATTTGGAGAGCACTATGTTCACTGTCAAAAATGACATGTTTTCAAATATAGAAATAACATGGTAAGAGATGTGATATACAATGTCTTATGGAGAGTTGGGATTCCGAATAAAAGAGGAGACACATGTTAACTTCCTTGCTACTTCAGGCAAGGTCAAATCAATTCTTAAGCCAGCTAATGTGTTACTTTACCATTGAAATGGACGAAAGTATATTTATGTTGATCTTATCGGAGTTTCTTTATTGAGTGGATTCGTCAATGAAGTGTTTATAGTTGGTCAGATGGCTATAAAGGCAGTTGAGACAAAGGTGTGTAAACAATATTAATCATGTAATGATAATTATTGTGCAAGACTTTCATGTACTATAACAAGACTAAGTCACATTGACAATCCTAAGATTTAGTTGTATGATAGTCTAAATATGTATTTTGTATTTTATTACTTAAGTCTGTAAAAGTGTTAAAGATCGGACTTGAGTATTTTTCTGAACAGTCTCAAGCCTAAGAATAAACTCTGGAAGAGGATCAACAAGATCATGCCTCAGAGAAAAGGTAAAGAATCTTGGAGTTGAATAAATCTGTTTTCGAAAAAATATTCTAAGTCAATATATCTACAAGTCATAGATCAAGTCATATAGAGAAGTCATTCGAGAACTCCAAAATGACTTATTGAGAAGTCCAAAATGGCTCATAGAGAAGTCTCAGAGATATCGACAAGTCAAATTGAAGATATGAAGATTGGAGATATTGACAAGTCAATTTCTCATTAGAGATCTCAGAGATATCGACAAGTCAAAATGCATATAGAGATCTCAGAGATATCGACAAGTCATTTCTACATGCAAAGTTTTGGAGACCTCGACAAGCCAAGTTCACTTATAGAGAACTCAGAGACCTCGACAAGTCAAAGAAATTTATAGAGAACTAAGAGATCTCGATAAACCATTATACTTATCGAGATGTCAGTTCTCTATATAACAAACTGGAGATCTCGATAAGAACCTCAAGTACAAAATGCAGAAAAGTTAAAGATTCAAGATTATCAATAGGTTATTCCCTAACAATCTAACAACTAGAATTACAGAAGGGGGGGTTGAATGTAATTATTGGTTTCTTTTTTATTTCAAGATCTTCTTCAAAATATTATATAACTGTGGTTGAATATGCTAAGTGTGGATAATAGAAATTGAAGTATTCAAACAATAAAGTAACTAAACACACAATATTTAAAACTTTCTGGTGGATTTGTTGTTTCCACCAGAGATATATATTGCTAAAGATCTTTGTGATGATGTAAAGCACACAACTGCTTACAAGAGAAAATTACATAAGAAAGAACTTGAAATTCTTGACAGATCTAACTTTTCCTATTTCTAAGTTCTCTCTAATGCTGGACTAATATTCTCAAATCTTAATTCTACTTGCTACTTCTTGGTTTATATATTACCAAGTTACATGTTAAAAATACAAACAAATAAAACAAAACTATCTATGTCTAATCACATGTTTCTTCATTCCTATATCCAGCATCTTTGTATTTCTCCAAATTAGCATGGAAATGGAAATGCTTCTTGATCTTCATAATCCTGATTATAGGCTACCACATTCCTTTTGTGTGTAATCAACCTATGTGACTGTCAAGTCACTATCAACTCCTGTTTGAAATTCGTCATCCATCAAAACTCAGTTAAAACATTCGTTGAGACTCTATTGGATCATCCGTCGAGATGTGACTTGGGTCATCCGTCGAAGCCTTGTGAAGAACATCCGTTGAAAGTATTTCCATAGCAGTTGACTCAATTTCACTTATGTAAAATTACAAGGCATCTAATATATACAATTTTCCAACCTATTTTACGTATCATTCTTGCAGTCAACATGACTTCCTACAACTTCTAATTCTTTAAGGCATTATAATACACAGAAATCTGCTACAAAATACTTATTAAAACATAAGATACTCTTTTAACGGATGACTGTTAGGCCCATCCGTCGAAAGCTACAAACACTTAAACAAATCTACTAAGGTGTTTTGACAACCTATCATCAAGCCTACAACATATTCCTAACAATCTCCCCCAATTTATATCTACTTGAATTATAGGCATAAATTTAGAGGGACTTGATGATAACAAAATACCTCTTACAACATATTCATTCAATGGCAGATTTAGTGATAAGTGTTGTAATTATTATTTGAAATTGACAAAAGAAAGTTCACACAAGTCTTACAGCTTTGTTCAAGGTGCTCCTCTATTCTGAGAAAATTAGTCTTTTTTCTTTGAATGTATGGTCCTCTTTCCTAGCTTTTCATTGTTCTCTTCAATATGGAGTTGAAGTTCTCTGTAGAACTCAGCTTCATCGTCATTGGAAATCCAACATCTCTTGCATTTCATTTAGAGTTTCATTACTTGATATCTTTAGCTGGTCCTCTAGTCTGAAGAATCTTCTGGTGTTCATTTCATCTTTGAACTCCATAAACCAGTAGTGCTTCAAGTGCACTCTGCTTCTAGTATAAGGAATAGTTAAGATTCTTGAAAGTGCACTTGGATCTCTCTAGCTTTGTCTTATTTGCTGAATCTTATTAAGTATCTCTATTTTGGCCACCTTGGTAAATCCAAAATCTTTCTTGATTACAGAGAATATCTTTACTAAGACAGTGTAGCCTTCATTGAGAATCCTATGAAGATGCCAAGTAATTTTCTTGCCACCCTTGTACTTGAACACAAGTCTCTCAGGAAGCTTGTTGTGGGCATCAATAGCTCTCACTTCATCCAGTTCATCCAGATAGAGATTGATGTCTGAGAACTCCTTAATGTCACAAATGTATAGTTGATCTCCTTTGTTGACAATATGCTTGGGTTTGGGTAGATTTTTGGATTTGAATGGAACCGACTTGACTGGATTGCTTGGTTTGGACTTTCTTGTTTTAGCTGAGGTAGTTAGAATTGGAAAGTTTAGATCAGGGATAGGTAGGTTTTCCCAGTCTATTGGTTCATCCTTTGGAATTATTGGCTCACCATGAAAATTCACATCTGGATAGACCTTGGTTTCAGCTTGCTCCATTACAGGCAAGGTTGAATGATTTGTAGTGGTAGACTGGGTATACTCAGGTTCATCTTCTTCTTCTTCTCCAAAATCCATCTTCCTTTTTGTTGTTTCCTTTCTCATTCTTTTTCCAATTTTCTGCTTTGGCTCCTCCAGTTTCTCAGTTTCAATGATAGTAGCAAGCTTCTCAGCTTCTGATTTGGTAGCAACCTTGTCAGCCTTTTTCTTAGCTTCTAAGGCAGCCTGCCTTTTCTGATTCTTAAGTCTCAACTTTTCTTCTCTTTTGGCTTCTGCATATTATAGATGTCCAGCCATCACATAATTTTTTTACCATGTTTGTAGACTTTGGCTATCCTCTTCTTTAAAACTGAATCTCTAGGATCTTTGATATGAGCAATCGAATGACCAAGCAGTTTTTTTTCATCAGGCTGAGGAGTAGCATAGACTAGGTCCAAAGGATTCTTGGTAGAATATTTTGAAGAATGTTTCTTGGGCTTCAAGATCACATTGGCCTATGGATGTCTTCTAGCAGAGGTTTGACCTCTCTCCATGTTCCTCAAGCTCATTTCACTGATAGGGATTTGTCTAAATTGTGTGAAGTGTTTCACAGATTTATCTTGCTTTACAATTGGACCAAAAACCTTTTCAATCTTCTCATCAATTTGCTTCAATTGCTCATTCAGCCTGAGCTCAGCTGCTGTAATATTGATCAAGTCAATGTTATTCAGAACTGGTGGCTTAGAGAAAGTAATTGCTGGAACAATCACTTTGCTGACTTGAATATACGTATCCTTCTCCCCCTCACTACCTTGGGTAAGTGCATCTTTCTCCCCCCTTACTGGCTGGGACAAGTGCATCTTTCTCCCCCTTTTTGTTATCATCAACTAAGGCATGGGTTGAACTTTGAGCAGCCACCAATTTCTGAAGAAGGAATGTCTGATGAACTTGGTTGATCCGGATCTTGGTGATTGAATTTTCCAGTGCTTTCATTCTAGTGTCCAAAGAATCAACCTTGCTACTTAAGTCAGAATCCTTCCTAAGTTGCCTGTTAATGTCTCTCATTGTAGTGTCAGGAAGTTTAGACTATATCTTTTCAGTGATGTCCTTCTTGACTTGTTCAATGTCTGTCTCGATTTCAGTCACATCTTGACTCTGTTTTAGAGATTAAATCTTGTGCAGTTGTAGAGAATCAAGATGTGCTTGGAGAAGACTTTTGGTGTTGGCATCTGTAGTGGCTTGAAGAGCTGTCTGAGTTTGATGGATAAGCTTGAAAAGAGTTAATTTAAAATGATGGTCACTACAGTCTTTGCTAGACATCCAGTCCGGAGTGTTTGTATTTGAGCTAGGACCTGCATCTCCATTATGTCCATGACATCCTCTTCATCATTAGAAGCATCTCCAAATGTACCACTGGAAACTAACTCAAAATCATCACCAACTGTAGGTGGAAGAGAATTGATTGCTTCCTTGGCCCTTAGCATAGAAGTTGTTGTATGCACCAAGTTTAAAGTCCTCTCAGCAGCCTTATTGCCCTGTTCAACTAGAATTTGATAAGCTAGAACAGGATGAGTAAATGCCTCATCCTTAAAAGAAACAGATCTAAAACAACTTGATATTCTTGCTGAAATAGCCGCTTCTTTTTAGCCTAATTGACATCCCTTAACTCACTAACAATGGGCTCTTCCCATTCTTCATTTGTACTTGCATTTCTCTCATTTTTTCTCTTTTGTTGCATCAAGGGCTCCCCTTGGCTTCCCACCCTCACCTTCACCATCTAAGGTGGGACTCCTCTCACTCACTCTTCATGCTGGAAGAAATAGCATGCATTTTGTCACTCATTTCCTCTCCTTTTGCCTGAGAGCAACTCAGCCTCTCACCCAGTTCACTCCCTTCCCTCAATCCTAGTAGTGATTGAACTACTACTAAGTCATCTGCACTTGTAACAATTGTGGAAATTTCACGTGGTGCAGTGACATTCAACGGATGAGAGACATCTGTCGAGATAGTAGTTGAGAAATTCAACGGATAATTGTTGTTAAGCACATCCGTCGAAATACAATCACTAGTTGACGGATGAAGAATATCCGTCGAGAGAGTAGAAATGATAGAGTTTGGAGTTGAAACTACTGTAGAATATGTGGTGATTGATTTGAGATTATGCACAGATTTCTATGTAGAATCAGAAAAAAATGGCAAGTCCAAAAGAAATGTCAAGTGAGCCAACAAATCATCCAAAAGACGATGCTCACTTGCTTGAGATTTTGGCTTCTCCATGAGAGTTAAAGATGGAGAAACGGGAATTGATATGTGTATCATGTTTACATCCAGTGAGTTGGTGGGAGAATTTTGTGTTTGAGGTGTTTCAATTATGAGAGATTTTGGCTGTGACTCTATATTTATTGGAGCCACATCAATCTGACTTTGAGATGGTGCATAAACTGAGTTTTTGACTGCAGTTGGCACTGTGTATGAACCCTGTGTGTCCCCAGTTATTTTAGATTTCTTCTTTCTAATGTAAGTTTGAGGTTGGTTAGTGTCTCTAACCCTTTTGGCCTGTGCTCTTGGTTGAGAGCTTGTTTCAATAGTCACATCCTTTTGGGAGGATGCAATTAGAAATGAGCTTAAATCCTAATTAAACATTATAGTCTGTTAGGAGACTGCAATTTGGCTGATTTGGAGTTCAATTACCTCACTCTCCTTATCCTTAGGATTTCTTTGATTTTCACCCTGTCCCTCACCTAGCTCACCACCCTGCACACTCCCCTATTGGTGTTTGGTAGATTTTAAAACTAGTTTCTTTTGAGAGGAACTAGAGTGGGTTTTCTTTGACTTGGATTTAGAAATTTTTGACTTTGTGGCTTGGGTAAGCACCTGTTTGGTCACTGTCACAGATGTCAAAGCCACAGTTATTTGCAAAGAAGTTTGTGGTTGGGTAGAGATTAGGGCAGAAGAAATTACTTTATTTACCTGTTATGCCTCAAAGATTGGAAGATAGTTGAGAGGCACTCCATTGTTAACATTACCGAATTACTGAAATTAAAATACTTATCACTCATAAGCATGTAAAGCATGTTAACAATAGAATAGCTAACAACATCAAAATTACTAATTTTTCCAGAAAATGCTTTAACAAAAGAATCACAGAGAAAGCTCCACTCTTTCTTAAGGCCCATTCTCCTTACCTCACCTAAATTTGATAGGACTGAGAAAATAACCCTTAGAAGTAAGCATGTTGCTCACCTCTGTGTCTCTGTGTGGAACAAGAGTGTTATTTTCAGGAAGTTTAAAGCATGCTTGTAGTGTATCAAAGTTAATATAGTGGTCCTTACATTTGAGAGAGAAGGCAATAGTCTTATCTTTTGAGTTGAACACGACAGTAGTCCAAATCTCCTCAACAACTTCATAATAGATGACCGGAGATTCAAGCATAGCATAACTCAGGTTGCAGCCTCGAATGAAGTCCATCATTTTGTGATAGTCCTCAAAAGCTGCAATCTCCTTGTTCACCAATGCTACAAAGTTGGAGACAAAGAGAGTTAGTAGAAATTGCTTTGAGAAAGATAAAAGTAAAATAGAAAATGAAATGGGGCTTTTATACTTTCTCAGAAATAAACAAGTAAAAATTAAAAAGTAAAATAAAGTACTTAATGAAATTTGCACAAAATAGTCGATTAAAATAAAATAAACTGTATAAATTCTAAAGATTATCCATCGAGATAGACTTACAAACTATAAGTGAATTCGATGGATAAAGAATAGACATAACAGCTATAATTCAAACAATTGAACGGATGAAGATTAAACAAATATCCGTCAAGTTAAAAAGTACCCAGAATAATATATGATTTTTCAACAGATAATAAAATGCAACGGATATTCATTTTCAACGGATAATGAACATCCGTCGAGATGTAAATTCTGACTTAGCCAAAGTTTCCTATTTGACAAGAAACATCAAATTTTATTCTGGCTGCATTTCAAATTGCTTAGACATCAAAATAGATTAGGAGTAATTAAGCATACCTAACTCACTTACCAACCTAGTAAAGGTGGACTCATCAAGTGGCTTGGTAAAGATTTCTGCAAGTTGCTTCTCACTTGGAACAAAATGAAGTTCCACAGTACCATTCATGACATGTTCTCTAATGAAGTGGTACTTGATGTCAATGTGCTTTGTCCTTGAATGCTGCACATGATTTTCAAGAATAGCAATGGCACTTGTATTATCACGAAAAATAGGGATCCTGCCTACATATAGACCATAGTCCAATAGTTGATTTTTCATCCATAAAATCTGTGCACAACAACTTCCAACAACAATATATTCAGCCTCAACTGTAGAGGTAGAGACTGAATTTTGTTTCTTACTAAATCAGGACACTAGCTTGTTTCCTAGAAATTGACAGGTTCTTGTTGTACTTTTTCTATCAATTTTACAACCTGCATAATCTGCATTTGAATAACCAATTAGATCAAAACCAGAATCTCTAGGATACCAAATGCTAAGCTTTGGCGTTCCTTTGAGAAATCAGAAAATTCTCTTAATAGCTACTAAATGAGATTCTCTAGGATCAGCTTGAAATCTAGCACAAAGACAAATAGCAAATATTATATTTGTCCTACTATCTATTAAATATAAAAGTGATCCAACCATGCCTTTATAACTTGAAGTGTCCACAGACTTTTCAGTAGTATTCATATAATATCCGGGATATATCGTGTAATTATTTTTATCAATAAATAACTATTATGTAATTATTACGTGAATTTTGGTGAATTGTCTGATGATTGATATTTATGTTTAGATATTTATATATATGATAAAATTAGTATATTTTAATTTTTAATTATCCAGAATAAAATATAGATAATTTTGATATTTTTCTGGTAATTTTTGGACTGTTGTCTGATTTTATAAGGATTTATTGATTTAATAATTATTTTATGAGTAATTATAAAACTATTTTATAAAATTGGGAATTTTCCAACTTTAACCGTTTTTGCGTTTTTACTACCCGAAACTCTTCGGAAAACTCCTTCCTAACCTAATCTGATGATTCTGAACACTTACCGTCTTTTGACTTTTTTGATTCGGGGTATGGTTTGACCCGTACGAGTCTCGACGCAAAATTTTTGTCATTTTGGTAGATCGATAAAACCCGTATTCTCGAAAGACCGGATATTATTACTTTATTTTCATATAAAGTGCTTTATAAGAAGCCCAGTTTTGATAATTATCCAAATCTGGTATCGAATTGTATCATTTTTATAGTTACTTAGCGGCAAATTAATCTATTTCGAATCTGATACATAAGTGTAATTATGGAATTAATAAATAAATAAAATATGTGATGGTTGTGTCAGCTGTTTGTTGCCTTATTATTAAATTGTGTGTGACTTGTTGGGTACAAAGGTTATTTGTATAATTAATTATTGAGCTATATGGCTTTGTTTTTTTGCTTTTAAAATGATTTTATTGAGAAATTATTTTTATAAATATTGAAATTGTCTCTAAAATTATTTTTATGGCTTTACAATTTCAATAATGATTTATGGGGATTTATAAAATTCAGAAAATAATATTCTATTAATTATTTATCCCTAAATAATTTTCTGATTTTATTTTGGTGTAAATTCAATATTAAATTCCAGAATGCTTCGAAAATTACGAAACTCTTATTTTACTAAGTTTTTAATATTTTGATAATTTTAAAATTATCTTTGAAATTATTCAGGTTAAATTCACCTCCGAGTTGTTCATTAAATCATTAATTACGGGTATTTTGCATATTTTAAAATATTTTAAAAATTACGAAATTTATGTTTTTATTAGTTTCGAAATATTTGTAAAATTTCAAAATTATTTTTACATTCTTTCGATAAATTCTTGCATGCGATATGTACCGTTAAATTCACGATTCGGTGACCGAGACGGGATAATAACGAGATAAAAAAAGAAAAAAAAATACTGACACGGCCAAAACCACCGCCTCCTCCATCTCTCTCTTCGATCTCTCTCGCCTCTTGTCTCTATTCTCTCTTGTTCTCTCTCTCATTTTTCTCTCTCTCTCTCTCTCTCCAATTCTCTCTCACTCTCTTTCGTCTCTCCCTCCTCCTCCATATTCCTCCTTGCTTCGATTGTCGCGGTTCCATTTTCTTTCCGGTTCATTTTCGGCGATTATTCTAAGTCTGTTCTTATTGTTGGTGCGTGTCTATGTATATACGTATCTATATGTATATATCTGTATGCTTTGTGGCTGTGGTTTTGATGGTTGTTTGCTGCCTATGTTTTTCCGTTTGTATTTTCCGGTTTCTTTCCGGTTGCCGCCGGCCTAAGTTCCGGCGAGGCGACCCCTATATGTTTCGCAGCGCGTAGGCGCGTGTTGATACCCCTGGGATTTTATTTAATTTCTTGACTAAATTTCTTTTATTAATTTTGCAGAAAATAAGTATATAAAATTGCTTAATATTCGTAATGTAAAAAAATTATTCGGGTGGGAATAATTTATATTAATCGATAAAATTCGCGTAGGATGTCCGATATAAACGGAAACCCGTGAATTTTACCGCCATCGGCGATGAGCTTCGGCGAGCCGACGGTGGACGGTGATGATTTTAATCTGAGTCCTACATTTATAAATTAAATAATTAAATTCATAGAATTAAATTCGAAACGAAAACGGGTTAATTATTTTAGAAGTTGTAGTGGCGTTCGGATTATGAAAGTAGTTGGGATTGTGAATTGATTGTGATTGTTGGATTGTTGACGTCGATTATGTTTCGACGGGTAGGCCGATAAACAGAGGAGATGCTTCCCGATTTTCGGGGACGTAACCTACAATTATCGGAAACGTCGAATGAGAATATATAATTATATTATATGAAACCTAATTACATGTCGTGACCAGATATTTTGTAAATAATCTATTACCCTATTTTCCAAAATGACGGATATACGTACTTTTTGAAAATAAGTACTGAACCGAATTCCCAAGGCATGAACCTTAATTGTTATGTGTATTTCAGTAATACGTATAAATACGATTCAGGATTTCATATCGAATGGGTATATTTGATAGTAAGGATGTGTCAAGCATAAACAATTATCTAAACTAGGGTATTTCGACTCTATAAGTTCTAGTCAGAAGACCCAAGGACTGACATCGAAAAAAATAGCCTAGTGGTCAGTCATCAAGCTCAACAAGGTTCCAATCGAAGGACCTGAATGTTGGAATCGTATCCAGGATAAGTTAGTGGTTAGACGATAAAGACGAACGTTCAAGTCGGTCCCAAAGTCAACCAGTAATAGTGATTAACGCTTATAAAGGAAAGTATTCCTAAACTTTCTTCTAATATACTGCAAGCAATTCTTTCCTATTCTAAGTTCATAATAGTTAACTGTTTTATTTCGCTACAATTACTCTTAACTATGCACGTACCTTTCATTATTGTACCTTTATTATCGATTGATCTCTTGAGTAATACCTATTATTCTGGATTATTTGTGAACCCTAAATCGGGATGTTTTGAAATCAAAATGATTTGACATCAAAATACTCTACGGGCTGGATGGCTACTATGAGGGCCAGTGATGAACTGGACCCTATGGGTCGAGGATGGACCGGACCTCTAGGCCATAGTGCCTGGGTACCTGAATGGATCTATACAGGTAGGTATAGATCTACACTATATCCTGACTGATCAGCAGGGTATGAGTGTGAACGTTGAACTAGTATCCAGTCTAATTTATTGTTGATCGCCATTAATGGTATTCCTTCATAAAAAGTTTTATGATTACCAAACCGGACAAAACTCGGATTCAAGAGATGAATCTGGGAATTGCTCGTCACGTTTGATTTATAATTAAGGGCTGATGATGGCCAATGTTTATTCGCTCAACTACTTCAAATAAAAAGAAATGTTTATAAATTATTTAAAAATTGTGTCCGAAAATTTCCTTTGATATTGATACTTGGAAATAAGTTATGTACTTGCTGGGCATTTTTGGCTCACTCTTGCTTTGTAAATTCTTATTTCTTTCAGAAGCAAGTGAGGATAAAAGTGAATTGCTCTTAATAGACGGCGGAAGTTAGAAAGATCTCAGCTGCAAAAGGATGGAAATGTTAGAATGAATAAGACAAGGGAGTTAGTATAGAGCTAAAAAAACTTGTATTTTAGTTGTAGATTTAGAAGGTTAGATTCTTGTTTCATACCATAACCTATAAACGATCCGAAATTGAGGGGTCATTTGTATGTTAGTTTATATTTTGTAAAGATTGTTTAGTAACACTCAATCTTGACCCCGAATTTGGGACTGTTACAGTTCAATTCAAGTTTAGTGGCAGTGGCCATGGGAGTTTTTGCAGATGTACAATCCATTAAGTAAAATTTCTTTAAAAGATCATAAATGTATTTGGTTTGACTAATGAATATTTCATCACTAACATGCTTAACTTGTAAACCAAGAAAGTAAGTTGGTTCTCCCATCATGCTCATTTCATATTTACTTTGCATCAATTTGGAAAACTTTTTGCAAAGTTTCTCATATGTAAAGCCAAAGATAATATCATCTACATAAATCTGAACAAGTATGCTAGAGCCATTAACATTTCTAAAGAAAAGTGTTTTATCAACAGTACCTCTTGTGAAGTAATTTTCTGAAAGGAACTTTGACAAAGTATCATACCAGGCTCTAGGTGCTTGCTTTAAGCCATAAAGTGCTTTCAAAAGATAGTAGACATATTCTGAAAAGTTGGGGTCTTCAAAACTAGGAGGCTGACTGACATAGGCTTCTTACTCCAAATCTCCATTCAGAAATACACTTTTAACATCCATTTGATAGACCTTGAAATTGGTATGGGTTGCATAGGCTAGAAAAATTCTGATGGCTTCAAGTCTTGCAACAGGAGAAAATGTTTCATCAAAATCTATTCCTTCATATTGACAATAGCCCTTAGCAACCAATCTAGCTTTGTTCCTGACTACTATGTCATTTTCATCCATCTTATTTCTGAATACCCATTTGGTGTCAATAGGATTTTTTCCTTTAGATTTGGGTACAACCTTCCAAACTTTATTCCTTTCAAATTGGTTTAGCTCACCCTGCATAGCTAAAACCTGATTAGGATCCAATAAAGCTTCTTCTACCTTTTTAGGTTCTTCCTGAGACAGAAAGTTGTTGTATAGACATTCTTCTTGAGTTGCTTTCCTAGTATGCACTCTTGAAGTTGCATCACCAATAATAAGTTCAAATGGGTGATCTCTATTCCATTTTCTTTGTTGAGGTAGATTAGCTCTAGATGAGAGGCCTCATAATTGTCTTGATGTGTGACTGAGTTTTGATTGGAAGAAACTCCCCCTAAGTTTATGGATCTTTGACTTGAAGTTGGGGTCCTTTCTGATTGTGATCTGAATTGACGTTCAATTCCTATTGATGGTTCAACGGATGTTGATCTTTACCTTTCGACGGATGATGCAGATTATCTCTCAACGGATGATGCACTTGGTCTTTCGACGGATGTTGAATTATGTGCTTCGTTTGTTGCTGACTTTTCTGCATTATCCTTAAAGATTATTTCTTGATCACTTTCATCTTCACTATCATCACAAATCATCTCAACATTGTCAAATTTGAGGCTTTCATGGAAACCTTCATCTTGCAGTCCTTCAATCTTCTTATCATCTAATACAACATGTACAGATTCCATAACAGTGTTGGTTCTGAGATTGTAGACTCTGTATGCTTTTCCAACTCCATACCCAACAAAAATACCTTCATTTGCTTTGGCATCAAACTTTCCATGATGCTCAGTTTGATTCCTTAGAATATAACATTTACAGCCAAAGACATGAAGAAAGTTTAGTGTTGGTGTTAGGTAATGAATTACACACAGAGGGGGGGGGTGAATGTGTTTTAGTGTTTTTACGCTTTTGTTGAACTATTTTGGTTTTGAAGTAATTAAAATCTTGTAGTAAGATGTGTTATAACAGAAGTTAAATATGCAGCTATGAATAACACGGATCTTTCAAAACTCACTTAATTTTATATTAAAATTAAGAATGTTTTGCTACAAAATTTCTAGGCTCTTCGTTGATAAAGAGCTTAGCTTCTACTTGAGAGAAATACAAGAATTCCTAATCTAATTGTTACATCTAACAATGAACCAGTGTTATCTTTATATCACAGTTAACTTCTGGTTTACACAGTGTACAATAAGAGATGTTATTCACTTTAGTAAACTGTCACTAATCATTTCCATTTTAGGAAAAGTATATCTTCCATTTTTGGCTTAGCATATCTTTGCATACTGTGTTAATCTTGATCTTCCTTTGTCAGTTAATCTTCACCCTTGATCTTGCACACTCTTCAAGTTGCTTTTTGTAGACTTGTCAATCTAACTGGTTGGATTGTGTGTTGATTGTTAATCTTGGATATTGAACTGGCCTGCAATTTGTACTTTCAGATTTTACCTCGAGATCTCCATTTAGGCATGTAGAGATCTTGACATCTCGATAAGTATAATGACTTATCGAGATCTCTAATACTCTATAGTTGATTTGACTTGTTGAGGTCTCTGAGTTCTCTATAAGAGAATTTGGCTTATCGAGATCTCTAATCTTCATATATTCACTTTGACTTATCGATATCTCTGAGTTCTCTAGTGACTTATTGGCTTGTCGATAACTCAGAGTTCTCTAGTCAAATTTGACTTGTCGATAACTCAGAGTTCTCTAGTGAAATTTGACTTGTCGATATCTCTGAATTCCCTAGTGAAATTTGACTTATCGATAACTCAGAGTTCTCTAGTGAATGTTGACTTATTGATAACTCTAAGTTCTCTAGTGAAGAAATGACTCGTCGATATCTCCAATCTTCATGTCTTCAATTTGACTTGTTGATATCTCTGAGTTCTCTAGTAGCTTTTCTGAGTTCTCTATAAGTCATTTGGAGTTCTCGAGTGACTTCTCTATAACACTAAATCTGTGACTTGTAGAGATCTTGACATAGAATATTTTTCTCAAAGCAAATTTATTCAACTCCGAGCTTTTTCATAATTCTTCTGAGGCATGATCTTCTTGATCTTCTTCCAGATAGAATTCTTAGGCTTGACACTATTTACAGAAAAAGACTCCAGTGTGCTCTTTTGACATTTTTATAGACTTTAAACATTACAAGTATAAAATATGAATTAAGATTACAATACAACTTACTTAGGGTTGTCAATTTGACTTAGTCTTGTTAAAGTACATGCATGTCTTGCACAACAATCTCCCCCAATTTGTGAGAGGATTGCTTAACACAAATTCATGCCTGTTAACAACACTAACCCCAAGTTTAAAAAATGGAAAATAAGACCAATATAAAAATTGACACAATTACAACAATTGTACATTAGATGATTTTGAGTTTGAGTATTTACAGACATCAGACAAAGACTGGAACTTTTGAT
The DNA here is from genome assembly GCF_009905375.1 of Apium graveolens. Classification (NCBI taxonomy): domain Eukaryota; kingdom Viridiplantae; phylum Streptophyta; class Magnoliopsida; order Apiales; family Apiaceae; genus Apium; species Apium graveolens. The sequence goes on along the minus strand of NC_133656.1, from coordinate 142,336,324 downwards.
TCTTCTCTAATGAGGTCCTTTAAATACACAAGAATTTCAAGTTCATCTATAATTGAAGTCCCTGTTAGAGCTTCTATCAGCTTGAGTCTGTCTTGCTTTGGATAACCATCTAACATTTTAATTCTAAATTTTGAAAATGAGCCAGCTTTTACATTCAGAAATCTTCCATCTTTAGAGATTCTGCTCATCCGTTTAGCTTTAAGTTCTTCTGATCTTTTGATGTACATTTCAATCTCTTCATCATATATTCTCCTTTTCTCCTCATATTCTGCTTTACTCCTTGCTCTTCTTTCTTCCCTTGTAATCAACCATTCAGCTATAACTGATCTACATGCTCTTGTAGCAGTATCCTTGTTCTTCAACAAACTTATCACTCTCTTGATTTTTGTTGGAGAGAGAGTGTCCATCAAATTGCTGCCTAGAAAAGTGAAGGACCCGTCTGGAAAGTAGATTCTTACTTCCTTTAGAGTAACAACCCAGACTCTAACTATTTCCTCAGCCAGTTGTTGAAAGTAGTCTCCATCTGAACTGCACCAGTTTAAGGGTAGAAAATTATGTTGCTTGAAATAATTCCAGATGGCCCTTTCAGTGACTTCAACTTTTTCAGTAGGCTTAGCTTTCTTGGGTTTTCTCCCAATATACTTGAAATGAGTTTTGTGTGATGGTATGACAGAAGGTAGGACTGTGATTTTCTTTAGAGATGTTTGGCTAGTGGTGATTGGAATTTTTAGAAAAAAGTTAGCAGTTTGCTTGTATAGGAATTTAGGCTTGGAAGTTTGAGGTGGTTTGATGGTTGAGATTGTTGACTTTGAAGGTTGAGCTAAAGGTTTTTGGATTTTTAGGGTTTGTTGTGGTTCCGAGCCATCATGATTCTTCTTACTTCTCCTCTCACTCCCTCTCTTCTTCTCATCATTCTTCTTCTCTCCACCCTTGCTTCCAGCTTCCCAACTGGATTGACTTGGATTTGAGCCAGAAGGTTTTTAATCATCTTTCTTCTGCTCATCATCATCAAAATTATCCTTGTTGATTTGAGTTTTGGGCAAGTTGTCTTCAGCATCCCTTAGATATCTCCCCAACAGCTTAATCATCTCTTCATCTTCAAAAGTCTTATTCTTCTTTACCTTTATGGCAGTTTCCAGAGTCATGATTAGCTTCTTGTTGGCCATGACACATTTTTTGGGGATTTGGAAGTGTTTGAAGTGCTTGGTGGTAGGAAAATGTATGTTATTCCCTTGCTTGGCTGTAGGTATGCTTCTGGAAAAATAGTCATTTGAGCATTTTTCATTTCAGCTAGCAATTGAGTGTCTTCATGGATCTCAACTCTGACTTTGTTTATCAGAATATCCAACTCAGATGCCCTCCTTGAGATAAGATAATTGAGGGACACCTGCATACATCTATCTACCCCAGAGTCATTTATTTTGACCACTATCCTCTTTTCCTGGAAATTGTCTTTAGTCACCAAAATCACCCTTAATGAATTTATTATTCTGTCCAAGGCTTTTTTGTAGGTGAAAAGGTTATTGTTGAGAGAATCCCTTAGAGCCTTGAGCAATTCATCAAATTTCCTGCTCAGACTTGATCCTTCAGCAACCCTAATATGCCTCTCCATATCAATATCTACTTCTTGACTTAAGCTTTTTTCATCACCTAGTACATGTTGAGTAGATGATCTTGATTTTGCTAGCCTGGCCTTTATCTCCCCCTAAGTCTTGTTAGCAGGCATGAGAAGGGGAGTAGGAATTTCAGGCCTTATCTGTTCAGGAAGTGATGGTAAAGGGATGTTGAGCTTTCCCATGATGGCTCCCAAAGCAACAGAGTTTTGCATTTGGAGATGCTTGTGAGAGTCCAACAGGGTCTTGATGTCTGTTTGTTGACTCTTGACTAGAGAAGTCAAAGCCTGAACTTGAGCACTGAGAGGTGCATTGGAGGTTTCCAGAGAAGCTACCCGTGTCTTGATTTCTTAAAGATCTTGTAGAGAGGAGCTTGTAGTTGAAAGAGCAATAGATGGTCCAAATGTAGCTTGCACAACTTTCTGAATTTATCCATGACTAGAGGTAAATGAGTGTATCTTGTAGTGTGCATTTGATCCAACTTCCACCTTGTGTCATTGGATTTAATGATGTGATCTTGAACTACCTTGTGCAAGGCTACAAAGGATTCTTTGAGCTGATTTACATTTTTATCAATCCCACTGGGATCATACCTTGACATTTGTTCTGAGAAGATTTTGAATTGTTTTTTATCTCAGTTTGAGAGGGGATGATTTGGTCCATCTTTTCCCTGACCATCTTCATGACTTTGTATTGATGTCCATTCAATATGTTTTGTAGTGCTTTTCCAAAGTTGTGGAAAGCCTTGATTTGAGCTTTGTAGACCTCATTGATGGCAACATACACCTCTTGAGGAGTTAGGGATTCGGCATTGCTTCCCAGAATTGTAATGTGTTCCTCCCTGAATTTAGCTAGCACAACATCCATCTCAACTGAATTCCTTGTCCAACCAAGCATCACAATTAGCATCCTGGCCAGCTTCATCAACAATTCTTGCTAAATTATCTTCAACATCAGCCTGGTAGGAGAGCATGATAGCTTGGTAGTCCTGATTTGATATGTTGGATGTGAGTAGCTGTTGTGAGATTTGAGCAAAGCCTCCAAGTTAATCAACTCTAAGATCTTCAATTGTAGAAGGTTGATTTTCAGTGTCTTGGAGCCATTGGGAGATAAGGTGTGATTGAGATGTGGAAGGTTGTGAATCAGAACCACCTGTGACTGAAGTCACAGTTTTACTCACATATTGCTTTGTGGTTTTGACAAGTTGTTATTCCTCACATAAAGTGCCTCCAATTGAATTGAAGGAGATTTGATGGGTTACTGTCATGTGCACCAGTCTCAAACCCCTGTGCTTCTTGCAAAGCATTTTCACTTGAATGTGATAAACTTGCCTCCCCCATAGTAGGATCATTGGCAATTGTACTCCTAGCATCAACTGCTAATGCAATTTCTGCTAGGGTTTTGAGGGGAGTTGTCCCTACATGAGGAACCTCCAATTGAATTGGAGAAGATTTAGATAGCTTCCCCTCATAAGTACTACCCTCAAACCTTACAGTCTGTGAAGACTGATTTACACATGAAGGTGCATTTAGTATCTCCATGGGGTCTTCAGTAAAAACTGATAAATCCCCCATGGTTTTGATGGTGTCATCAAGGTCTACCCCAGCTAGTAGCCTCTCACCATCTGAATGTAGTGTCTGGATGGTGAGCAAGGTTGCTTGAACCAAGTCACTTGAGTTAGTTTGCACTTGAGAATTAGATTCAAGTGCTTTAGGTAGAGAAGAAATTTGTGAGATTAGATATTGTTGCTCAATAGTGAGTGTTGGCAGCTCCCCCTGAATGGATGAGGGAGCTTCAAAAGATGTGCCTGCACTGTGTGTGTCATCCTTATTTCTCCTACCATACACTTGAATTGCTTCAGGTGCAGGATGTGCAGACTCTGTACAAGGTGCATTGGGGTGAATGCTCTTTTCAATAGACACACCCTGTTGAGAGGATGTATTTAGAGTCTGTTTAGTCCCCATTTTTACAACTACATCCCATTGGGAGGATACAGAGGTGGCTTGAGTGGTCAGCTCAGATTTCTTACTCTTCTTTGATCTATTGACCCATGGTGACTCAGGTTCTGTTTGATCCTCACCACTCTCAGTCAAAACAGTTAAGGTTACTTCCTTTCTCTTCCTTTTACTCACCTCATCCTTTTGAGAAGATGAGATGGTTGGTTTCCTAGTTACTAATGGTTTTGAAGGAATAGACTCAACATGGGTAGGTTCCTGTGGGTGTGCCTATGTTTGTGCTTCCACAGGCTCAGGAATCATTGTTGCACTAAGTTGACTTGCACTAGTTCTCATGTCTGGCATAAAATAAGGGTAAGTCTTAAATCTTTCAATCATGAAAGGTGTTAACTTAAGACTTACTGGAACCTTATTCTTAGTAAGAAGTTATCCAAATAGAATTTTGGATACTTGCTTACAATTTCCAATTAATGACCTGTTTACTCCTTCTGGCATATGTATGTCATTAACTTTATAGTTTAAAGCTGACATAATAAATCTAGGTAGAAAAATTTCCTTACCTCTTGATTCCAATGGCATTGTTAGCCTGGTGCTTAATTCCTCCAGTATGTAGTGTCCTACATTAATCTGTTTGTTGGTGGCCATTGAGTAAACCAACTTCTGGACAACACTGGATATGTTGTCAAACCCTGACTTCCTACAGGTGAATGCCCTTATCACAGAGTCAAACAGAAATGACCATTCCCTCCTTATATGTTTCTTGTTCATGCTGGCCAGGTTGATCTTCTCAGAATAATTGATGAATTCCATGAATTCATACAGCTCATCCTGAGTTGCCCAAAGCCTTATTGACATCAACCTCAAGAATCTCCGCATGTTGTCCCTTGATTGTGCAGTTTATCACAATGGTTGCAGCTTGATTCTCATGCATAATTATCCTTGTTGTAGCTGTGTTCCAGAAATCCTCTAACACATCCAAATACAACACAGGTTTAGCAGTAAGAGCACCTACAAAGTAGGTCTCAGAAAGGAACTTAACAAAGCATTGGAAAATCTCATGTGCTTGGTTTGCATCCAGAAATGCAAGGAAGTTAGTCTCCTTAGGGATGAAGGGTACAATATTGTTGATTGCCATTGTTATGAGTATAAAGTTTAGTGGGCAAAAGAAATTAGTGAGAAAGAAGTGAAAACGAGTGAGAAATCGGTTTTGGATTGAAAATCTAGGTCCTTGATATCTCGAAAGTTGTAAGTATGTATATGTATCGAGATGTTTGGGTATTTTTAGTAAAAGCAAATGACTTGTCGAGAACTAAAAAATAGATGTTTGGAATTAGTCTATCAAGAAGTCATTTTAAGAAATGAAAAATATATCGATAAGTCATTTCATTAATTTTTGTAGAGAACTAAAAAATAAGCTTATCGAGATGTCAAATAAATACCCAGTTTGTCCAAAATGGACTGAATTTGATTCTAATTTGAATAAATTCAAAATAAAATTAGAATAATTTTGCCAAAAGTATTTTACCAAAATAATTTATCAAATTAAATTATTTCAGTTTTGAGTTATTGATAAGTCTAAAAATAATACTTATAGAGAACTCCGTAAGTTAACACTTGTAGAGAACTCTACAATGACTTATCGATAAGTCATAATAAAGCTTATCGAGAAGGCAGTAAATTGACTTATTGAGAACTCATTCGAGAAGTCTTAAAATGACTTGTCGATAAGTCAATTAGACTTATCGAGAACTCAGTTCTCTATATACTTTTGAACAATTTTAAGTCTGCCTTGTCTTAATTTCACATATTAATGATGTAAATTAACAACTAAGCAGTTTACTTAGAATTTGAAAAATTACAATTTAATTTTTTTATTTTGAAAAATAAATATGCAGAGATTTCTGAAATATTTATAATTCATATTTCAGTTAATTTCCAATTAAATCAAATTAATTTTTATTTTCTAGAAATTAATCTGCTACAACATATTAGCTGTGTTCTTGCCTTAGGATGAAGAATTAAACATTCCAATTTCACCTACAAGTCTAGTGAAAGTTGCTTCATCTAAAGGTCTAGTAAAAATGTTAGCTAATTGTTTTTCTGTTGGAACAAAAATGAGCTCAATGGTACCATTAGTAGCATGTACTCTAATAAAATGGTACCTTACATCAATGTGCTTTGTTCTAGAATGATTAACTGGATTAGCTACTATAGATATAGCACTAATATTGTCACACATGATAGGAATTTTGTATAACACTAGACCATAATCCATTAGCTGATTTTTAATCCAAAGCACTTAAGCACAACAACTTCCTACAGCTATGTATTCAACCTCTGTTGTAGAAGTTAATACAGATTGTTATTTCTTGCTATACCAGGATAAAAGTCTTTGTCCAAGAAATTGACAGCTTCCACTAGTACTCTTTCTGTCAACCCTGCATACAGCAAAATCTGCATCTGTGTAGCCAACAACTTCAAAACCAGTTCCCTTAGGATACCATAATCCCATGTTTGGAGTTCCCTTCAAGTATCTGAAAATCCTCTTTACAGCCATCAAAAGTGATTCTTTTGGATTGGCTTGAAATCTTGCACATTGACATGTTGCAAACATGATGTCCGGTCTACTTGCAGTTAAGTAAAGCAATGATCCAATCATTCCTCTATAGCTTGAAATATCTACACTTTCGCCCTTTCTATCTTCATCCAACTTTGTTGCAGTAGACATAGGTGTAGATGCAGGTGAACAATCAACCAGGCCAAACTTTTTCAATAAGTTTTTGACATACTTAGTTTGGCTGATGAATATTCCATCACTTCTTTGACTAACTTGAAGTCCAAGAAAGTAACTTAATTCCCCCATCATACTCATTTCATATTCACTTTGCATAAGCTTAGAAAATCTTTGGCAAAGCTTTTCATTTGTAGAACCAAAGATGATATCATCCACATAGATCTGAACTAGAATAATATCTTCACCATATTTCTTGTAGAAGTGAGTCTTGTCTATAATACCTCTAGTAAAGCCATGTTTCAGTAGGAATTCTGACAATGTATCATACCAAGCTCTAGGTGCCTGCTTTAGTCCATATAGAGCCTTGAGTAACATGTACACAAAATTTGGAAATTCTGGATCTTCAAAGCCAAGTGGTTGTTGTACATAAACCTCTTCTTCTAACTTATCATTTAGGAAGACACTCTTGACATCTATTTGATACACTTTAAAATTTGAATGTGCAGCAAATGCTAGATAAATCCTTATTGCTTCAAGTCTTACAACTGGAGCAAAAGTTTCATCATAATCAATTCCTTCTTGTGAGTAGCCTTTTGTAACCAACCTTTCCTTGTTTCTGGTAACTATACCATTTTCATCCATCTTGTTCCTGGACACCCATTTTGTTCCAATAATGCTTTTATTCTTTGGTGCAGGAACTAACACCCAAACTTTGTTTCTTTCAAACTGATTAAGCTCCTCTTACATTACAGATATCCAATCAGGATCCATTAGAGCTTCTTCAGTTTTCTTGGGCTCTGTTTGAGACAGAAAGCATGCATGTAAGAACTCATTAGCAGCTGCACTTCTAGTCCTCACACCAGCAGTGGGATCACCAATAATTGCTTCTCTAGTGTGACTCTTATCCCACTTCCTTGTATGAGTTTGTTGACTTATGCCTTCATCATTTTCTTTATTATTGGTATGACTGCTAGATCCTTCTTCTCTTTCTCCCCCTGAGTTTGTGCTATCAAATTCAGGTGTTTGAAATGAGCTTCCATTCCCATGATTTTCCTGTTCAGTAGACTCTTCATTCAACATCTATTGTGCATTGACTTTATCTTTACCATTAGAATCATTATTAATATTGAGGTTTTCAAATTCAAGGGCTTTAGCTTCATTTTCATCAAGACATTCCAAGCCTGGACACTTGTCATTATCAAAAGTCACATATGTGCTTTCCATAATCTTCTTTTGATCAATCACATAGACTGTAAGGTCCCGTAAGAGGGCTATTTTAAGCTAGAAGGGGGGTTGAATAGCTTAATTACCAATTTAAAAATTGTTGTGGCGTTTTAAAAATATTTTATCCCTTTTTAAAACTTTACCTAGTGGTTATGCAGTTTATACGTGCGGAAAATAAAGTGCAAGGAAAGAAAATATCATACAGTGATTTTATCCTGGTTCGCGATGGCGCAACCTCTAATAGATTCGCTCACCCCTACTCCAGTCCCCGAGCTCCTCTCCCGGACTCGGGATTTTCCCTTATAATAAACTCGCTCCTTTAGTAGGCGGAGAAGCCTGTACACCCTTTACAAGTATTACTCTTGGTGTGTAACACAAGGGTCACCACCTCAAAATAAATGTATTACCTACACAACTTATCTTAGACAATAACTCCCCGCTATTTCTTCAAAGTTGTTGTAGAGCCTTTGTGTGGACTTGGCTTCCTTAGCTTTTGTCGGTCTTGGATCTTAGTGATCCGGTCTTGGGTCTTTCCTCTTCTTCATGGTGCGAAGACTACTAACTCCCCGTTAGTACGTCTAGTAATTGGGTCTTAGAACGAGAATCACCTCACGTCACTTCACCTCACTACAAAACTAATAAGACAATCCACGAAACAAAACAAGTAGGAAAAGATTTGTTTTGAAGTAGTATGTTATTGTACTAGCCCACAAGTAGTATAATATCCAAATAAGAATATTAAAACTAAATAAAAATACTTGACTTAGGAATAATACAAGATAGTCAAATATATTTATAATTACTTCTTTCTGGATTTAATAAAGTTGTGGAGTAATATGAGAAGTCCTTTTTTATGTTAAGCACTTATGGATTATGACTTCTTTAGTATTCTTCTACTTTCGATTAAGTATTTATATATCGAAGAATACTTTAATTACAACCTCGGAGTTATAATTTCCTTTAAGTATATCAACTTAAGGTTTTAAGGTATACTTGTATATTGACGATTATAAGGTCAAAGTATACTCTTTTAACTTCAAGCACATTTATAAGATTTATGAGTCTTAGCCAAGATCCATTTAAATAAGTGCAAGTAATTGGCTTAAGATTGTGCTTTCGAAGTTTGGACGAATAATTACGAGTATTTTATAGATATCGTAGTATAACCCCACGGAACAGTGAAAGATGTTAAAAGGGGCTTATACGATATGACTCGTAATTGTTTATATACACGATATGTGTTAGCCAAGATCCAATTAAATAGCGTGAAAGTAATTGGCTAACTCATGGATTTGATTCGTCCTTAATTTTAACGGATGATTACGAAGTGTTTATAGATCGAGTTAATCCCCGAGAACACTAAAGATTTTAGAAGGGATTAAAACTATGCTTCGTAATAATTTATGTGCACGAAATGTGTTAGCCAAGATCCAATTAAATAAAGTACAAGTAATTGGCTAACTTGTGAACTTAATCCGTTTTGATATTTGACAAATTACGAAGTGTTTATAGATCGAGTTATAATCCTCCGGAACACTAGAGATGTTAGAAGGGATTAAAACTTTACTTCGTAATATTTTATGTGCACGAATAATGTTAGCCAAGATCCAATAATAAAAATAATTTGCTAATTCGTGAACTTGGGTCGAATATAATCTCCCCTTTGGAGATAAAGTACTTTTGTTTATAGATCTTCTTTTTGAGATGATTTATGTGAAGATCAAGTACTTATTCGAATTCCGAGTTTGAATCTTAGTTCTCTTGAGAACTTTATTTATAAGAGATCTTGTATTAGAGCTTAAAATGAAGTAGAGAAATTAAGTACAAAGCTCAAATAAAAAGAACTCAAATAAGAAGCTAAAAGTTACCACTTTTGAAGAACGGCGGGAAAAGTTCACCGGAAAAATTCGCCGGAGGTTCGGCCGGATTTTGGAACTTTGGTCGAACTTGGGAAGCCCTTCGGGAGGCTGGAAAGTGGTAGTGGATGAGCTCACTTGGTGGGATAAATCTTGGTTGGGTGAAGCTAAGCTTGGATTTCAAAAATCTTGTATATATGTAAGTATTGAGAAGAGAGAGAAGGTTTTTGAGACGAAGTGTGTGTATAGAATTTGAAAGAGATGAAGAGAAGAATTTCTTAAAAAAATCCCAGCAACTTTGTCACTCTTTAGCATGGCAATTTGATATATACCAAAAAGAGTGTATATTTATGAGAAAGAGTTTTATCTAAAAGTATTGACTAGGTAAGCATGGCAATTTGATCATAGATCTAGTCAAGTACATGTATTTTGATCAAGTAGGAATTAGATGTATGATATTGGTGATCTGTTTTTGCATGTACTTAAAGAAAATAGTTGATGTAATACTGTTGAGATATAGTCAGTTTAGCAAATCAAAATAGAAGAACTGTTTTAAGCATGCATGGTCTGATTTAAAAGATAGGATGTAATGTTTAATAGCCAATACTAATTATATTTATTAGTAGTTGATCCCTTTTTAATTTGATTACCAAAGATTGTAGTCAAAATAGTTTTTATAAGAATAATTTCATGATCGTGTGATTTAGTCGCCTGTTTGAACTTATATTTAAAGATCAGTTAATTAAGAGTTAGCAAGTTCATTTCATTTTGACAGATTGCATGTAACTTTAGACAACTTGTACTAAGCTAATTTTATTCTTTTTCAGTCTGGAGTATATCTTGATGCATAAGAACAAGGCCTTAGTGTTTTATAATCTAGAATACATAATTCTGCAATCTCAAATTACAAGAACTATCACTAATACAATCTAGTCTTTTTGGTACAAAATCTAATACTAATACAATCTTTGTCTATTCTAGGTCTAAGTAACAGACTACACAGTTTGAGATCTAATACAGTCTAGTTGATGACATTACATTTAACAAGGTCTAATACAAACTAAAATTCTGTCTTGAATGGATCCAATTTAACAACATCAGCTAAGCACATATTTTACAAAGTTGACCAACTAATACAATCTAGTATGACTGATTGACTAACCAGAGACTATACTTAACACATCAGACTAATAGTGAAATTGAGAACAAGGTGCACATACCTTTAGAATGGTAACTGGGATGGTTTGTGCATTGAGTAGTGTGAATAATATAGATAAAATATATAAAGGAAAATGTTCTTCTTACCTTTTATACCTTTAAAGTGAGCTTTCCTGGAATGCATTGTACTGGACTTTGTCAAATTCTATATATTGGTAGATTCTCAGAGATGTATATTTCCTGAAAATTAGTTTGACATAGAAAGCAATTGCCAGCAATTTACATAACTGTTAGCTGTATCAGAATAAAGTACTGGAGTATCTGCAAGAACATAAATGTTTTTTCAATTAATGTGGTTTACTGTTTGAATACAAGTGATTATATATCAGATCTAAATCCTACACGAGAAATAGATTTCACTAACTTATATTTTTATACCAGAAAACATAGAAATGTTTAAAGTCAGATTTGACTTTGATCCTGCATAGAATGGTTAGTGAGTTTAAGAGTAAACTTGTAGTATAATAACGATAGAGTATGCAACACCAGAAGTAACAGAATGCAGAGTATATTACATAGAACAAAAGTGTTCATATCAATCAGTGTGGTTCACTGATTAAATAGAACAAAGTTCTGCACCTGTGTTAAGAGATTACAAAGCCTAAGGAGTGCATACACTCCATCAAATCCAAACACAGTTAAACAACAATTCAAGATTACAACCAACACAAAGTCTGATAAGTTACAAATACATCAGATAATAGCAAAATAGGTACATAACAGCAAGTACCAGCACAAAATCACAGAGCAGACTTCATCACATAGCAGAATCAGGTAAGTTAACCAATCACATTTCCAGCAGCATCACAGATATGAACCAAATCAGGCAAGTTATCAATCAGTTGACCTTTAGCACCCACATTAACCTCTTCTAACTCATGAATCATAGCAGTGTTATCATGCATGGGGACTTGAAAGGAAGAGACAATGTCATGATCATTCATGCAAGGAGTTCCTAGAGTAGATGCAGCCAAATGCTCTAAAATGCAATCTTATGTTTGTAAGAGGAAGTGAGACTATCTAATTCTCCTACTTTTTCTTTATTCTCATTATTTTCTTCCTTAACCCTCTTATGTTCAAGTTTTAATTCATGAAATATGATTTTGACAGACTCAAACTTAGACAGAAATACATCTTCCTCTCTAATGAATTGAGGAATAACTGTGGGAGTTGCCTCTTGAGGCTCACAGTGCATCAGGGGCACTTGTGGCCTAATGTGTTCATTAGTGATTTGAGAATCAGCAAGATTAGAAAATGCTTCAGGCATGTTAATGTTCCAAAGTGCAAAGAAAGATGAGATTAGCATACCATAAGGCATATAATTTATAAGACGTGCATTGATCATGTTTAGAAGAAAAACATAAGAAATACTTAAGTGGATTTTGTTTGTGCATAAAAGATATATGATTTTCATATCAAAGAAATCAAAGTATTTACTTTGATTTGGTTTTGGCATAACATTTGCCCTAATGATTAGAGCAAGATGCTGAAAAGTGCCAGTGAAGTGTTTGAAATGAATACCACAATTAACATCATATAGACCATCAAGATTGTCAGATTTACAAAAAGTGCCAAGCATTAGTTCAAATTCAGATTTGTTAAAAACAAACAAAGAGAAGATATCCTCACAAGGCAACTCACACAAATGCAAAGGTAAATGCAGTGCCCTATTAATGCTTTTGTTATCAACATAAATGACCTTTTTGTTAACTGATGTAGTGAAATGCAATATGCCATCTACCCCTTTTATGATATTCATGTTATAGTAGAACTCTCCCATGAGGTGTGTGCAGTAGTGCTTACCTAATTTATACATGAGACCATCCCACCTAACCCTTCTAATTAAGAACTCCACTTCACCTTTCACATCAACACAAGTACCAGGCTGGACATTTTTTATAAGTTCAAGAAACTTTTTGGTGTTTGAAGGGTTTGACAGTTTTGGTGGAGGGGGTTTTGGTGTGTTTATAGAAGTGTTTGTGGTTTGTCTTAGGTTAGCCTTTCTGGTGTATACTTTGGCTTGCAAAGGTTTAGAAGGTCTAGTGTGATTTTTGTATCCCTTTCTGAGTTGTTTAGGTGGAAAATGTCTTTTGTGATAGTGTTTAGGATATGAAGATTGAACAATTTTGAAAGCAGAGGTTTTGTGGTGATGAAACTGATTTTTCTCCATATCTTCAAGAAGATATATGTTTTCAATCAGTAGTCTTGGTTTAGGGTTAAAAGGGTTAGCATTTGGGTTCATGTTGCAAGTGAAGTGGAGTTTATGCAACTAGTGTGTGTGTGTGTGTGTGTGTGTGTGAATGCAGCATACAAGATATGCATATATATAACCATTTAACACAGATGCAAAGAGAAAAGATTTTAAAAATTAAGATTTTTAGAAATTGTTTACTGTTCATGAACAGTGAAAAACATTTAATGCATGCATGGTTGTGTTACACAAAAATCCAAGTCTTTTATGAATAGATACTAGGATGATGCAATTGAGAGAATGATGAAATACAGCACATATACACAGATTCATAAACTATTACAATAGAGAATAAAGAATGTATTAATTCTTTGTCTTTATTTCTACTTTAGAAAACAGCACAGTACATAAGTACAAGTTTTGGAAACTATGTGACATAAAGTTGATATCATAGCTTACTCTATTACACAGGGACTGTACTTTCAGTGCAGAAGCATTTAAGGATGAGCTGTGTGTTAAGTGAGTTTGAAAGAAGAACTGATTTTTAATACAAATAAAATATGTTACATTTATTTCTCAAGAAACTATGTTATTAATGAGATGCTACCAAGGGAATGTCATGCACATTAAACACAGAACAGGGCATACACAATCAGTTTTCATTTAAATCATCAAGCATTCAAGGCAATACAACACTCAGATCATTTATATCAGATATAACACTTTAAATGCAGTAAGAAAAAAATGTCACATAATTGTTCTAAGTGGCCATTAATCACAGCAGTGATCCAGATACAGGGATGCTCAAGGCTTCCATGCCAGGTCCTACTGTGAGGGCTGGTGTGTGAGTGTATTATTTAATTTTTTTACACAAACCAGTCTTCAATATACCTTATCTGATTTCTTATAACTGCTTAAGCACAAAAAACACAGAATAGTAAACAGTGTTGCACTATAAGTCCACATATTATATATATTCAAGCAAACATGATGCACAGACTCAGTACACCTATCAAATAGACAAGTAGAGATTAGAGACAACAAGACATTTCTTATCCAGATTCAATGTATTCAGCTTAAGACTGCAATCAGGACAGCTTGCACATTCATTTAGTCACACATTTAAACAGACTTAACATTTCAATAATCTTAGATCAATTAGGTAGATTAAAAATAGACTAATGCTAAGCAGTATGATAACATATAATTATAATTATCATTTAAGTAGTTCAATTTAACCAAGTAACCAAGAGAATCAAGTGTTAGCATGTTCAGGGTCTATTTTACACAGATTTTATCACTTAAAGAGATAACAAACCAGGTTCAATGTTTTAATCTTGATTATACATTTGGTTCTTGACAGAGAATGAAGGCAAAAGTCTGTTTTCTTTTTAAAGGAAAGTGCTAGTAAAGAACTGCTTAGACAGAACTGTGATTTATCGATCCAAGACAGATTACTTTTAAAGTACTATTTGAAAAATAATGTATATAAGCTGTGTCAAAAACTCAAGTAATATTCTTTAATAACACACAGATCACAAGCACATATACTTATAGTTCTGCAAAGATTAATCAGGTACTCAGAGCATAAATATATATAATTGTTGTTTTGTAAAACTCAATCAGATAATTAGATCACAAATATAAACAGCTGTGTTAAAAACTTAATCCACCAGGATTTATATTTAGGTAACTTCATCATTAGACAGATCAGAATTCATGAAGTACAATGAGTTATCAAGGAACTTAAAAAATCAACTAGGACACTGACTTTCTTAAATGAATCAACACCCAATCTGTTAATATTGAAATTTTATACCAAAACTCCATAATTTACCAAGTAAATAGACCTTATTTTAAACAATTTCACAGAGATTTTGAAAACAAACAAATTCACAGATTTTAACTTTAATCAAGCATGTTATTTAACTTATTAAGTTTACATTTTACACTCATATTTAGTCCAATTAAGCTTCAACTGCTGAGAGAAATGGTTCTTAACTTAACCAAGTGATTATCATACACGAATTTTTCACTTTAAGCTACCAAATTTCTTACTTTAAACAACCATAAAGATACAGTTTAGATTAATAAAATTTCTTGACTAAACAACACATCTAACAGGTAATCTTCAAACCAACAGACAATCACAAATTCAAAGTTAATCACAAATCTACCAGATAAACATTAATCCAATAGATAATCACAATTTCACCAAATTAACATTAATCCAACAGATAATCACAAATTCACCAGATTAACATAAATCCAACAGATAATCCAAACTTTATACCTTTAATTCGATCAAACACAGAATATAATCAATTCACAGTTTCATCGAGAACATATCACAGGACATTCATCTCACAAAGATACAAATTAATCAGATAATAATCGATTTAACTTTTAGTCAAGTCCCTTAACAAACAAAATCAATCAAATTAGACTGAAAGGATTACAGAATTCTTACCTGAGCCTAGAGTCTGGCCTGACTCATAGGATTTACATGGTTGACTCAGTCGCGGACTGAGTCAACTTCCGTTTTACCTATTTCCGTCGCATGCAACCTTCGAATCTTCTTTTCCGAGAGGATATTGCACTTACCAGTCTTCTCCTATCATCAAACTTTGAAAATACGTTAGATTTTCATCGAATTGATGAATCAAAAACACAAATGAGTGTATATATATATAAATCAATCGATTTAATGTCTGATTTGATGATTCTTGTTCAATTTATATGGATATCATCGATTTTTATCATCTAAATCGAATTAATTTACCAACCCAAATAACTGTCTTCATCATATCTTTTAGAGATATGATGATTATATATATAAGCATAGTTTCTATAAGAATTCATCAAGGATTTGAAGGGAAAACGAAGAAATCAATCGAGGGTTCTTCGAAAAAGGCGGAGAGAAGAAGAGAGGCGAGAGAGAGTTTAGAGATTAGGTTTAAGAAATAAACTGAGAGCGTGCACTGTACAAACAGTGTTTCATTTATATATTTTATGGGATGGACGGCTAAGATTCATTAGGGTTCGTGATGAACGGCCAGGATTATATGGTGTTAATAGAAATTGGGTTTGTAAATAAATGGGTTGGGCCATGTTATTTTAAAAAGATCTGTGCTGATTGAAAATAACTAGATAAACTTTTAAAACATATCTGGGCCAGATATATATTTGATTTGGGCCGGATTAAAATATATGAATATAGATGGATTATTATATATTCATCATAATATGTTTTTTTCAAAATATTTAAATATATATAAATATCACAGAAATATATATATACTTAAATAACATATATTTATAGATATATCTCAAAAAGGAGACTATATATATATATTTAAGAACAAAGTAGATGTATATATATATGAATATATATATATATGAATATATATATATATATAACTGAATATATATATATATATAACTGAAAACAATAATCAGTTTATATACGAAAGACTTCTAAATAAATCTTATGGAATAATAAATATTCACTCGATTAAGTTTATTTTTCCGGTTAATCTGGGCTATTTAAGTTATCTTAACCTGATCAATAAATTTTTTTATTGACAAATCCGAGTTTCAAATAAACTTAATAACTTGATTGGGAGAATATCCTTATCGTTGAGACCTCTTTATAATTCTCAACTGTTCTTTATATAAACCATTATTTTACAAATTCCAACATTCCTAAATCCAAGCGGAGTTTAGTGAATCTTTCGGAATTTAATGGTTTTGTGAATATGTCAGCGAGATTGATCTCAGTATCAATATGAGTCATTTTTATATCGCCTTTATTGACATGATCACATAAAAAATGATATATCACATCTATATGTTTAGATCTGGAATGTAATACGGGATTCTTTCTAAGATCAATAGCACTCGTATTATCACATAAGATTGAGATCACATCAAATTTTATATTATAGTCAGCCAGTGTTTGCTTCATCCACATTATTTGAGCACAACACTTTGCAGCTGCTATATACTCAGCCTCGGTTGTTGAGATGGATACGGAATTTTATTTCTTTGAAAACCAAGAAACTAAACATCCACCGAGAAACTGACAAGTACCACTAGTACTTTTTCTGTCGACTAAATGCTCGGCATAGTCCGAATCAGAAAAATATACTAAGTCAAATGGTATTCCTTGTGGATACCAAAGACCAACATCAGTGGTTCCTTTAAGATATCTCAATATCCTTTTTACCGTGGATAAATAAGATTCTTTAGGTGCTACTTGAAACCTAGCACACTTACAAACACTATATTGAATATCGGGATGACTTGCAGTTATATAGAGCAAGCTACCGATCATTCCTCGATATTTCTTTGTGTCTACGGGAATTCCTTTTGGATCTTCCATTAATTTATCGGATGTAGACATAGGAGTAGAGATGGGTTTGGCATTATCCATTTCGAATTTTTTCAACATCTCTTTACAATACTTGGATTGAGAGATATGGATTCCTTCATCAGATTGCCTTATTTGCAATCCCAAAAAGAAGTTTAATTCTCCCATCATACTCATCTCGAATTCTTTACTCATATTTTCAGAGAATTCTTTACATAGTGCATCATTTGTTGATCCAAAAATGATGTCATCTACGTATATGTACGAGCAATATATCATTTTTTTCTTGCCTCTTAAATAAGGTTTTATCGGCCGTTCCTATCTTAAATTTATTGTCTAGTAGGAACTTGCTCAACCTTTTGTACCATGCTCTTGGGGCTTGTTTTAAGCCATATATAGCTTTATATAATTTATAGACATAATCAGGATGTGTCGTATCTTCAAACCCGGGAGGTTATTTTACATATACTTCATCTTCCAAGATCTTGTTTAAAAATGCAGATTTCACATCCATTTGATATAATTTAAAATTTTTATGACAAGTATAAGCCAACAGCATTCGAATTGATTCAATTCTTGCTACCGGTGCATATCTTTCATCAAAGTCTATTCCTTCCATTTGGGTGTATCCTTGTGCAACTAATCTTGCTTTATTTCGAACTACCGTTCCATTCTCGTCTAATTTATTTCGAAATACCCATTTTGTACCAGTTATGGAAGTATCATGAGGCTTAGAGACAAGTTCCCACACTTTACTACAAGTAAATTGGAGAAATTCATCTTGCATAGCAGAAATCCAATCCTCGACTAATAAAGCCTCTTTCGCGGTCTTAGGTTCTATTTAAGATAGAAAGCTAAGATGATTCACAATGTTTTGAACTTGTGACCGCGTTTGAACTCCCTTCCTTAAGTCTCCAAGCACATTATCTAGTGGATGACTTTTTATAGTGGGAATTACTTTAGGAAGTTCATCTTCCTTTTCGTCCAACTCTAATGGATTTTTTATATACGGGAGTCCCAAGATCCATATTTTCGAACTGTCGAATAACCTTTTTAATATCATCTTGTTCAATATTTTCTTGGTCAACAAGATCTTTATATTTCGCCGGTGGCTTACTTTCATTAAAAGCGACATTCATAGATTCTTCCACCACAAGCGATTTGAGGTTAAACACTCGGCAAGCTTTACTATTGTTCGAGTATCCAAGAAATATACCTTCGTTTGATTTAGGATCAAACTTCGTAAGGTACTCTTTTGAATTTAAAATGAAGCACTTGCTTCAGAATACTCGAAAGTAGCTTAGTTTCGGAGTTTTGCCAAAATATAACTCGTAAGGAGTTTTTTATTTTATAGGTCGTAGCAAAACCCGATTAAGAATATGGCAAGCGGTTGAATAGCCTCGGCCCAAAAATATTTAGGTCAACGATATTCATTTAGCATTGTGCTAGCCATTTCTTGGAGTGTTCTATTTTTCCGTTCAACTACTCCGTTGGATTGAGGAGTGTATGGAGTGGAAAAATTATGTGTGATGCCATGTTCTTCACAAAAGTTGGTGAAACTTGAATTCTCAAATTCTTTATCATGATCAGTCCTTATATAGACTATGGTTTTATTTTATTGATTCTGAATCCTAAAGATGAGAATGATTCAAAAGCATCATTTTTGGCTTTGAGAAATTCAGTCCATGTGAATCGTGAATAATCATCCACAACTACCAACGTATATGAGCAACCACCGAGACTTTGTATTGGAACCGGACCAATAAGATCCATATGTAGTAGCTCGAGAGGTCTCGAGGTAGATACCATAAACTTTGCTTTATGAGAAGCTCGAATTTGTTTACCAACTTCGCAAGCTTCACAAGTATGATCTTTATGATAGTTTAGTTTTGGTATACCTCGGACATGGTCTTTAGTTAATATATTCTTTATCAACTTCATGTTGGCATGTCCTAATCTTCGATGCCATAGCCATGGATCATCATTTATAGTGATTAGGCACACGTTCACTTGCTTGCTCATGTCACATGTATAAACATTTTTATTTCTAGGGCAAGTGAGAACCAACTTTCTAAATTTATCTAATATAGAACAATGAGTAGTGTAGAAAATTATCTTCTAATCATTGTCGCATAATTGACTAATTGAGAGAAGATTGTACCTTAACCCGGTGACCAATTAAACGTTGGAAATTTTAACTTTCCCATTTCCGATATCTCCGATGCCGACAATGTTTCCTTTACTACTATCACCAAATATTACGCTCCCCGCGATAACCCTTTTAATGTTGTTCAAGAGTGACTTATTACCGATCATATCTCTTGAACATCCACTATCAAGGTACCATATGTCTTGTTTCGCCGCAAGACAAACCTACATACATGATTAGTTAAATTTATAGGTACCCCTTCTGTACTAACTATGCGATATAACAAGTGTTCATGATCATAGTGATCTCTCAACAAATTCCTTTACTTCTATTTGATTGATCAAATTTTGGAAAATAGAAACAACTGAAAAAGGAGTAATAAAGTGGTGGTAGTATGCGGAATGGGAACACATTCGTGATACTAAGGTTGACGTGGTTATTAAAAGGTTATAGAACGCTAACGAGCAAAAGTATAACCAGTATAATATTAGGAACGGAAGGTAGTAGCGATTACGAACTGGAAAAGAATGGGTATTGAGAAGCAGAAGCTCTAATGCTAAAAGCAATAATGAGAGTCTGTGCAATAGACTTGAAAGAATTTGGAATGATCACTTAATTCGGATTGAGTTATCTTACGATAATAGATCATATGTCATTATCGAGATGTCGCCTTATGAGATCCTTGAGGGAAGACAATGTCGATCTCCCTTATGTTAGGATGAAGTTGTAGAGCGCAAGATGCTCGGACCCGCAGTAGTCCAAAGGACCAAGGATATGATAGATCTAATCAGAGGACGGCTGGTAGTAGCCCAAGATGGACATGATAAGTATGTTGATTTGACACGAAAGGATAAAGAGTATGAAATAGGGGACCTAGTAATGATATAGGTATCCCTTGGAAAGGATTGATGAGGTTCGGAAAGAAAGGAAAGCTAAGTCTACAATTTGTTGGACCCTTGGATATATTAAGACGTTTGGGAAGTTAGCATATGAGCTAGCCCTAACCCCGAACATGTAGCAGGTCGTAACGTGTTTCACGTATCAATGTTAAGGAAGTGTAATTCAGATGCCAGATAAATAGAGGCATATGAGCGCATAGATATGCAACCCGACGTAACCTATATGGAGCAACCAGGAAGGGTTATAGAGTGAAAAGGAACAAGTGCTTAGGAGAAGGATTATCAAACTAGGCAGAGTTTGGTGGTAGAACCACAATGTGGGAAAATTGACTCGAGAGTTAGAAAGTGTAATGCTAAGCAAGTATCCCCATTTGTTTTCTATCTGATTCCGGGACGGAATCCTTTTAAGGAGGGGAGACTGTAATAACCCCAATTTTGGAGAAATTTTGAAACCCTTATGAATAGTGTTTTTGCTGAACGAGAAAACTTTTCATGCCACGCTATGTAGGGGTTCTGTTATTGATCTTATGGGATATTATTAGTACTCTATTTGGTATATAAGTGTATGTAAAGATCGTCAGAATCCAATTCCGAACACTTTGATTTTTCCCGGAAATCCACAAGATACGGAGAGAATTGAGTATAAGGTAACAGGATAAAAAGGATTTAAATTAAAGGATTATAAGAGAGGATCATAGAAGGAATACAATATATTGAGAAAGGTTAAGGGAACCTAAGTAATAAGATCCCGGGTATGATCCCTCAAACGATAAACGAGAACGAAAGATAAGCGAACCGTAAAACAAATAAGTGACCAAGAGACAAGCTTGTACAAGAAGCCAGGGATTATGACATCATCAAACCACAAGGTGTGGACAAGTGGGAGCATTATGACATGTGCAAGGTGACACAAGCATGACATGGGAAGGAAGGAGGTGTGGTGGCTTTTTAACCACACAAATTCAAGGGCAACAAGGTAATTAACTAAATCAAACACAAAAACAAGCCAACCAAGCCAAGCAAAATCATTTTCATCAAAATCAAAAAGAAACCAAGGCATGGTTCATCATGCTCTCGGCTTTTTACTATTGCAAATGGGCAAGAATTCAAAAACTCAAGATCCAAGCCTCCTAAATTGGTGAGTTAATTCCCTAATCATCTTCATGCTTAGTTAGGGCTATATCATGAGTTTAAGCCATTAATTCCTTCTCAATCTTCTTCATTTAATCAAAGAAGAAGACTATGAATAGTGTTTTCAAGTTTTTAACTTGAAGTTTTTCTTGTTTTCTTGAAGATCCAAGCATTCTTAAGACTTCTCAAAGCTTCTTAAGGCTTCCTAGCTCCTCCCACCACTTCAAGGAAGGTATACCATCTCCAAACCCTAGATTCCTATATATTATAAGATGATTTTGATTAGTAGGATGATATTGTAGCTTGTTGTTGTGATTAGAGTTTGGGATTTGAAATGGTAGTGAAATGGAATGGTAAATGTTGTGGTTTTGATTAAAAGAACTTAAGTATGATTAAAGTTAAGCTTAGGCATAAGTATGAATGATTAAATTGAATTGGTTGGGGTTGTTATGATGTGATGAGGATGGATGTTGGTTGTATGTTGGATTTGAGGTTGATTTGGAATGGGTTTGAATGGTTTAAAATATTGGAAATCGCGTAAACATAGCCGTCGTAACGTCCGATTTTCTTTGGACTGTTTTTGTGCATAGCATTAGGACCCGAGAACCCCCTGCTAGATTATGACCACTGCCATGTTTAAATAGCTCATGTTACGAGCTTCGTTTTGATATGTAGTTCGTTCGATTCCGATGCACGGTTTAGGAGAAACGACCGTTTCAAGTAACGGCGTTTCGCGAACGAAACTTTTCCCCTCGCCTTACTTTGAAACATAGGTTAAAGACCAATAAGGGTTGTTTAATGTATGAAACATTTATGGTAAGTGTGTTAGGCAGTTGGTAAGACACTCGCGAAGGAATCGCTTTAAAACTCGTAAAGGTTAAATTATTAAAAATGGTGGAGCCGAGGGTACCCGAGTGACTTAAGCGAATCAGTGAGCGCAAAACAAGCGTTAGAGTCTAAGTTAGTTAAAGTATAGATTTACAAGTGATTTTGGTTTAATTCCAACTTACTTGTTGTTTATAGGTTACTAGACTCGTCCCGAGCCTTTTATCACCCCAAGTCGCTCAGGCAAGTTTTCTACCCGTTATACTGTTGTTGTGATGTAAATATATGTATATGCATTATCTTGTGATATTGCATGATTGTTATTAGCAAATTTTGCGATATATTGGAGCATGCTAATATGGTATATATGCATGTCTGTTTCGTAATCTGGTTATATATCTGTTGGTTCAAATGCTTATTCGTTGCATAATACCTATGCTAGAGATAAGCGGTATTTGCGTATACCCTTAGTATAGGGACCCAAAGGTGAAAACATTTTCTAAAACCGGGAGTCGAGGATCCCGAGTAGATTTTATATATATATATATATATATATATATATATATTTATATATATATATGGTTATAGTTTTCAAAACTATTAATCGAATAAGGTTTATTCGATAACTTTATTTTATTAATGAATATTATCTTGAATATTCATTCGAGGGCTTATGACTCCTTTTATTTTATTAATTGAATATTATTTGAATATTCATTTGAGGATGTATGACTCCTTTATTTTATTTAATGAATATTATTTATAATATTCATTCGAGGTATTATGACTCCACTTATTACTGAAATATATTCTTTATTTTATTAAAGAATAAGGTGTTAATAATCAAACTTATTTTCGATTATTCAAATAAAGATAATACTTTCATATAAGTATATCTTTGGTTATTTAATGTTTATTTCAAGTATAAGTTTTAATACTTCTACTTCAATTATTTTTATAAAGATTATTCTTTATGGGAATATTATTTAAATAATAATATTCAGATATTTTCTAATATATGGGGACTGATTTACTTCATTAAATCAGCTTTACTCCAAACACTCTTTAAAGTGTTTTCGAGTCTTCAAAATGATTTTTAAAAGTTAGAGCGGATCCCAAAACTCATTTTTATATTTAAGATCTTCCTTTTAAGGGGATTTAAATACTCGCTCAAAACCTGAGGGATCCGGCTCTATGGTGTATTTTATATTCGCAATAAGGTTGCTGTTTTGATAAATGAATTGATTACTTGCCCAATGTTCGGGAAGTAAGCCCATCTAATTGAGTCGGCATAAGCGACAGGCCGGGGTACGGTCTATCAAAGTGTAAGTGGCTGGGTGGCAGTCCATCAACGCGTAAGAGGCCGGGTGGCGGTCCAGCACAAGGTCCTTATGTGGCCAGGGTGATGACCGGTGGGGGATTCATCCATCTACTAGTAGAAAAGGTTACTTATTGGTATCTTTGCCTGATCAGCAAGATATCTGGTTTATGCCAAAATTCTTTTCCTTCCAAATTCATTGGATATTGCAACTCTGTTCATACTTTACATGACAGAGGTTTTCAGGAAATGTATGGGAGATATATATGAATATATTTATATATCGGGACTTAATGAAGTATCTCGTAACTTCATTATTTATAATGATATTCAAAGATTGAATCTATTCAAATCTTGTCTTGTAGTCTCATCTATGTGATGAACCTTTGAAACTGATTATAACTTGAACGGGGGTAGTTCAAGTAGTATTTGGGAAAGATATAAGTATATTGGAGTACCTTATAACTTCATCTTTTAAACTTATATCTAGTTAATAATTGTCTTAAGAATGACAAAGATTTTCAGAAAAACGTTGAGACAAGGTTAGTTATATTAGATCACCTTGCAACGATATTTTTATACAGTTATAAACTGTAACTTTGTGTATATTATGCATGGACGAGGACTTCCCATATTTTGAAAAGTATATATGTATATATATATATACTGAATATTTTGCGACTTCATCGCATTAAGATATCAACTTGGTTCATTTCTTTTGACCAAGACTTTCATGAGTACTATGAGAAGGCTCATATATTGTTAATCATTATACATATTATTTTGGTGGGCTTGCTGCTCACCCTTGCTTTATTTCTTCATCACACAACAACAGTTAGGAAAGATGGCCAGACTCCAGCAGACCCAGCGCAAGCGCGTGGGAAGCGTCCCGCGTCTTCCCGTTGATGTTGTAGCTGCTATAGCTGCAGAGGTAGATCTATTGTAGATCAGACCATCTACTTTTGAGAATCAATTATGTATAATTATAACTTGTGGCAGATAATGGCAATTAACTGTAAATTTATCAAGTAATCATTTTGGGTTGTAATAACTTTTAAATTATGGATTCAAAGACTTGTACTTATTTAAATTTCATCTCTGAGACTATAACGGGTTGTGGTGTGTGTTAGTGTGGGGTCACAGCATAAGGTTATTTATTATTAATTAAGTGAAGTGATATTGTGGAAAGAAAGACCGTGACGACCCGGATCCCCGACCCCGGATCTGGGGGTGTTACAAAATGCCTGATTGCTACCCGACGGATGAACAAACAATGAATTCGACGGATGATCAACAACCCGACGGATGATCAATATCTTGATGGATGATCATGAACCCGACGGATAAAGAATTCAAATATTTGTTGATAGTGACAACACAGTCACATGCGTCGAGTGGATGCAAATGGAATGTGGTAGCCTATTTAACTGGGTTTTCGAGAACAAAGAAGCATTGTCATTTCCATGCTATCATGAAGATATTCAAAGATGCTGGAATAGAGTAATGAAGTAGCATTGTAATAGACTAGATAGTTTTTGTTTTATTATCATGTCTCATTACTTTGTAATCTTGGTGATATATAAACCAAGAAGTAGCAACTAAGGAACTGTAAGCAGAATTCTTAGCATTTCTCTGTACTCTTAGTTGTTCAATTGTTGTAAGCAGCTGTGAGCATTTTGCACACAGGGTTCTCTCGATATATAATATATATCTCTGGTGGAATCATTCAAATCCACAAGAAAGTTTTTAAAGACTATTGTTTTTAATTACTTGTATTTTGATTCATTTAAGTAACTATTCTGCATTGTGCTAATCAATTCACACTTATATATATATATTTGAGTTAGAACATTTTTCTTTCGAGAAAAAGTTTCAAGAATTCCATTCAACCCCCCTTCTGTAATTCTTGTCATATTGTTAAGGGACTAACAATTGGTATCAGAGCAAGCTCTTAACTTACAAAGAGTTTAAAGATCAAAACAATACAGCAAGATGAACAAGAAGGATGTTGGAGTCAAGATCCCTTTTCTGGATAAAGATAATTACCATCATTGGAAGGTAAAGATGCATCTTCATTTGCTTTCTCAAGATGAGGCCTATGTTGACTGCATAGAAAGAGGCCCTCATGTTCCAATGAGAGCTGCAACAGGAAATGAGCCATCAGTCCCCAAGCCAAGGCATGAATGGTCTGATCCTGACATTGAACAAGTCAGGAAGGATAAAAAGGCCATGAATATCATGTTTAATGGAGTTGATGGAGATATGTTTGACAACATTATCAACTGCAAAATTGCCAAGGATGTTTGGGATATAATACAGATCATCTGTGATGGCACTGAGAAAGTTAGAGAAAACAAGATGCAGCTCCTAATTTAGAAATATGAGCATTTTTATAATGAAGGAAGTGAGTCTCTCACTGACATTTTTAGTAGGTTTCAAAAACTATTAAATGCTCTAAAGTTGCATGGAAGGGTCTATCAGACAAAAGACTCCAATCTGAAATTCCTTAGATCTCTTCCAAAGGAATGGAAACCAATGACAGTCTCATTAAGAAACTCACAAGATTATAAGGAGTTTACTTTGGAGAGACTGTATGGCATCCTGAAAACTTATGAGCTTAAAATAGAGCAAGATGAGAGGATGGAGAGAGGAAAGAAGAAAGGAGGATCCATTGCACTATTTGCTGAGTTGGAAAAAGAGAAGGAAGTGAAAATGGAAGCTGTTGAGTCAACTTCAAGGGTCTTTGAAAGCAAGGGCAAGGGGCTTGCAGCTGAAAATGAAGATTCTTTGAGCCAAGATGACATGGAGGACATTGATGAACACCTAGCATTTCTTTCCAGGAGATTTTCCAAGCTCAAGTTCAAGAAGAACTTTGGAGCAGCCAAGCCAAATAGAAACATGGTAGATAAATCAAAATTCAAATGTTTCAAATGTGGCTTGGCAGGGCATTTTTCCAGTGAGTGTAGGAAGTCAGATTCTAGTAAGAAAAAGTTTGAGCCTGTGGATTATAAGCAAAAATACTTTGAGCTGCTCAAACAAAAGGAAAGGGGTTTCATAACACAAGAAAATTGTAACAACCCCAGATCCGGGGTCGGGGATCCGGGTCGTCACGGTCTTTCTTTCCACAATATCACTTAACTTAATTAATAATAAATAACCTCATGCTGTGACCCCACACTAACACACACCACAACCCGTTATAGTCTCAGAGATGAAATTGAAATAAGTACAAGTCCTTGAATCCACAATTTAAAAGTTATTAGAACCCAAAATGATTACTTGATAAGTTTACAGTTAATTGCCATTATCTTCCACAAGTTATAATTATACATAACTGGTTCCCAAAAGTAGAATGCCTGATCTACCAATAGATCTACCTCTGCAGCTATAGCAGCTACAACATCCACGGGAAGACGCGGGACGCTTCCCATGCACTTGCGCTGGGTCTGCTTGAGTCTGGCCATCTTTCCTAACTGTTGTTGTGTGATGAAGAAATGAAGCAAGAGTGAGCATTACAGCTCGCAAGATAATATATAGTGTAAACAATAATGCAAGTATCTAAATGGATAACTTAATGGAAACCTTTATCAAGTGTAAGGTAATTACTTACTGGATATAAGCTTAAAGGAAGATGAAGTTACCAATTACTTCATTATACTTATACCATTTTATAAAACTACTTGAACTACCACTGTTCAAAGTATTATAGGTTTCAAAAGGTCATCCCATAGATGAGACCACAAGTTAAGACTTGAATAGATTCAATTTTTGAAATATTATTGAATGAAATGAAGTTACGAGATACTTTATTTAGTCCCGATATATATATCCACATATATATCTCTTATACATTTCCTGGAAACCTCTGTTATGTAAAGTATGAACAGAGTTTGTAACATCCAATAAATTTTGGAAAGGAAAAGAATTTTGGCATAAACCCGATATCTTGCTGATCAGGAAAAGATACCAATAAGTAACCTTTTCTACTGTAGATGGATGAATTCCTCGCCGGTCATCACCCAGGCCGCATTAGGACCTCGCGCTAGACCGTTACCCGGCCACTCACGCGTGGATGGACTGTCACCCAGCCTCTTACACCTTCATAGACCGTACCCCGGCCTGTCGCTTATGCCGACTCAATTAGATGGACTTACTTCCCGAACATTGGGCAAGTAATCAAATTGTTTTCTCAAAACAGCAATCTCGTTGCGAATATAAAATACACCACAGAGCCGGATCTCTAAGATTTTTGAGCGAATATTCAAGTCTCCTTCGAAAGGAAGATCTTAAATCTGGAAATGAGTTTTTGGGATCCGCTCTAACTTTTAAAATCATTTTGAAGACTCGAAAACATTTTTAAGAATGTTTGGAGTAATGCTGATTTAATGAAATAAATCAGTCCCGATATATTAGAAAATATCTGAATATTATTATTTAAATAATTTTCCCATAAGGATAATCCTTATAAAAATAATTGAAGTAAAAGTTTTAAAACTCATACTTGAAATGAATAATAAATAACCAAAGATATACTTATACGAAAGTACGATCTTTATTTGAATAATCGAAAATGAGTTTGATTATCGAAACATTATTCTTTAATAAAATAAAAAATATTATTTATTAAATAAGCAGAGTCATAAGTCCTCGAATAAATATTCCAAATAATATTTATTAAATAAAGTAAACGGAGTCATAAGTCCTCGAATGAATATTCAAAATAATATTCATTAAATAAAATAAACGGAGTAATAGGTCCTCGAATGAATATTCAAACTAATATTCATTAATTAAAATAAAGTTATCGAATAAACCTTATTCGATTAATAGTTTTGAAAACTATATCTATATATATATATATATAGATATTATACTCGGGAACATCGACTCCCGGTTTAGCAATATGTTCACCTTTGGGTCCCCTGTACTAAGGGTATACGCAACTACTGCTTATCTCTAGCATAGGTATTATGCAACTTATAAGCATTGAATCAACAATTAGATATCAAGATTACGAAACAAGCATGCATATAAATATCATATCACATGCTCCAATATATCGCAAGATTTGC
The DNA here is from genome assembly GCF_009905375.1 of Apium graveolens. Classification (NCBI taxonomy): domain Eukaryota; kingdom Viridiplantae; phylum Streptophyta; class Magnoliopsida; order Apiales; family Apiaceae; genus Apium; species Apium graveolens. The sequence goes on along the minus strand of NC_133656.1, from coordinate 142,307,767 downwards.
TAATAACAATCATGCACTTATCACAAGATAATGCATATACATATATACATCACAACAACAGTATAACGGGTAGAAAACTTGCCTGAGCGACTGGGGGTGGTAAAAGTCCTGGGATAAGTCTGGTAACCTATAAACATCATATAAGTTGGAATTAAACCAAAGTCGCTTAAGAATCTATACTTTAACCAATTAGACCCTAACGTTCGCTTTTGTGCTTAACGATTCACTTAGGTCGCTCGAGTACCCTCGGCTCCACCATTTTTAATAAATTAACCATTAAGAGTTTTAAGGCGATTCTTTCACGAGTATCCTACCAAATGTCTAACCCACTTTACATTATTGTTTCATAATCCAATTAGTCATTTAAGGGCCTTAACCAATGTTTCAAAGTAAGGCGAGGGGTAATGGTTCGTTTGCAAAACGCCGTTACTTAAAACGGTCGTTTCTCCTAAACCGTACTTCGGATTCAAGCGAACCACATATCAAAATGAAGCTCGTAACATGAACTATCTAATCATGGCAATGGTCAAAACCTAACAGTGAGTTCTCGGGTCCTGATGTTAAGAACAAAACAGTCTAAAGTAAATCGGACATTACGATGGCTATGTTTACGCGATTACCAAATTTTATCCTACTCCAAATCAACCACAAATCAACCACAATTCAATCATACAACCAAACTCCATTCATACAATACTACAACAGCCCCAACAACTCAATATTTCCAAATTTATACTACTTCCCAAACATGAACTAAAAGCTTACTTAAGTTCTTTAACTAATCAACAAGATTTACAACTCCCAACACATCACAAAACCAACACATCTCTAAATACATAATAATCAAGCTTCTCATGAACCATACCAAACACAAAAACTCTAAATATACAAAAGTAGGGATATGGTATGAGATTATACCTTCCTTGGTGAGTAAAAGTAACTAAGGAGCTTGGAATCAACCTTGAAAGTCCTTACCAAAGCTTAATCTAAACAAAAACTCAAGAACAAAATTTCAAGTTCTTGAAAAACACTATTCACCCTCTTCTTCCATGAATTTTAGGAAGAGATTGTGAAGGAATTTGAAGCTTAAACTTATAGGATATCTATATCTATGCACAAGGAACCTTAGATAATTACCTCACTAATTAATGAAGCTTGGAACTTGGATTTGGGTTTTTCTTTTCTTGCAAAATGGAAAGGGGCCGAGAGCTTTGTTCTCCAAAATGAAAGTCAACTTTGTGTTTTTGGTGTTATGATTTGTTTGTTGGTTTTTTTTGCTTTTGTTTTAATTAATTACCTTTAAACCATGGTGATTTTTGTGTGGCTTGAAATCAACCACACTTCCTTCCCTTTTTGGTCATGCTTAGGTCATCAATCTTATGTCATCTTCCCATGCTTGTCCTTTTCTTATTGGTTTGATGACATCATCCTCACTAACCTCTTTGATTAGCTCCTAATTACTTGGCTAATGACCGCTGATCTGTTATATGGTTCGCTTAACTTTCATTTTCGTTTATCGTTTGAGGGATCATACCCGGGATCTTATTACTTGGGTTTCCTTAACCTTTCTAAATATATTATATTCCTTTTATGATCCTCTCTTATAATCCTTGAATTTTAAATCCTTTTTATCCTATTACCTTATACTCAATTCTTTCGGTATCCGGTGGATTTTCGGGAAAAATCAAAGTGTTCGAATTTGGATTCTGAAGATCTTTACATATAGTTATATATCATATAGAGTACTAATAAGATCTCAGAATAACAATAAAAGAACCCCTACATATTGTGGCATGAAAGTTTTCTTATTCAGCATAATCAGCAGAAACACTATTCATAAGGGTTACAAAAAAAGTTTAAAATTTTGGGGTTATTACAGTCTCCCCTCCTTAAAAGGATTCCATCCCGGAATCAAATAGAAAACAAATGGGGGTACTTTTCTAGCATTGCGCTGTCTAGTTCCCAAGTTGATTCTTCCACATTATGATTCTGCCATAGCATTCTGACTAGCTTGATCACTTTGTTCCGAAGCACCTGCTCCTTCTTATCCATAATCTCTACTGGTCTCTCCACGTAAGTCAGATCTAGTTGCATATCCACCTGCTCGTACTCCACTATGTGTCTGGCATCCCGATGATACTTCCGTAGCATTGACACATGGAACACATTATGAACTTGTTGTAGGTTCGGGGGTAAGGCTAGCTCGTAAGCCAACTTCCCAATCCGTCTTAATATCTCAAAAGGTCCAATGTATCTTGGGCTTAGTTTCCCTTTCTTTCCAAACCTCATTAACCCCTTCCAAGGGGATACTTTTAGTAGTACTAAGTCCCCTACTTCATACTCCTTGTCCTTTCGGGCTAGGTCTGCATATTTCTTCTGTCTGTCTTGGGCTGCTACCAGCCGTCCTCTGATGAGATCCACTATGTCTTTGGCCTTTGGACCACTTCGGGTCCGAGCATCTTCCGCTCTCCTACTTCATCCCAGTATAAGGGAGATCGACACCTTCTTCCGTACAGGGCCTCATAAGGCGGCATTCCGATGCTAGCATGAAAGCTATTGTTATAAGAAAACTCGATCAACGGTAAGTGATCATCCCAACTTCCTTTAAAATCTATTGCACAGACTCTCAACATATCCTCTAGTGTTTGGATGGTCCTTTCACTCTGCCCATCCGTCTGGGGATGGTAAGCGGTACTCATATTTAACTTGGTCCCCGCACATTCTTGAAAGCTCCTCCAAAATCTGGAGTTGAACCTGGGGTCTCGGTCTGAGACAATGGATGCTGGAACTCCATGTCGCGTCACTATTTCCTTAAGGTAAATGTCCACCAGTCTATCGACTGTATATCTCTCATTGATAGGAATGAAATGAGCTGACTTTGTCAGTCGGTCTATAATCACCCATATGGCATCATGGTTGGCTTTCGTCCTTGGTAAACCCGACAACAAAATCCATGGCTATCTGTTCCCATTTCCATTCGGGAATCTCCAGGGGTCGTAAAAGTCCACTGGGTCTCTGGTGCTCTGCCTTTACTCTTTGGCAATTCAAACATTTGCTTACCCATTCTGCTACGTCCCTCTTCATGTTGGGCCACCAGTAATACTCCTTCAAATCCCTATACATCTTGGTGCTTCCCGGGTGAATGGAATACCTTGAACTATGGCTTTCATCCAAAATCTCGTCTTTAAGCTCTTGAACGTTCGGAACTCAAATCCGGTAGGAGTACCTCATTATCCCTTTATCATCTCTCTCAGTATGGATCTCTTCTCCCGTCATTGACTCTCTGCCTTCATTCATTACTTTCTCTTGGCACAATCTAATCTTTTCCAATAACTCTGGCTGTATCGAGATCTCAAATAACTTTTCAGTCCCGGCTCCGGTTACCTTTACTTCTATTTCCATTCTCTCGAAATCCCTTATCAATTCCTCGGAAGTCATTATCATTTTGAGTCTTTCCTTCCTGCTAAGGGCGTCAGCCACCGCATTGACTTTCCCTGGATGATAGAGAATCTCACAATCATAGTCCTTGATTAGTTCTAACCATCTCCTCTGGCGCATGTTGAGCTCTTTCTGCATAAATATGTACTTGAGGCTCTTATGGTCTGTGAAAATCTCGCACTTCTCTCCGTACAAGTAGTGCCTCCAAATTTTTAAGGCAAAAACTATTACCGCGAGCTCAAGGTCATGAGTAGGATATCTAATCTCGTATTCCTTCAGTTGTCTCAACGCATACACAATCACATTACCATGCTGTATAAGCACACACCCTAATCCTTTGTGCGACGCGTCACTATATATCACAAAATCTCCTTTTCCGTTTGGAAATGCCAACACCGGGGCCGTTACCAACCTTTTCTTTAATTCCTGAAAACTGTTCTCGCATTTTTCCGTCCATTCAAACTTCTCTGTCTTACGAGTAAGTCGTGTCAAAGGGGCTGCGATCTTCGCAAAGTCCTGTACAAATCTACGATAGTAGCCGGCCAATCCTATGAAACTCCTTACCTCTGTGGGTGTGGTTGGCCTTTCCCAATTTGAGACCGCCTCTATCTTGGAGGGGTCGACCAATACTCCTTCTTTATTGATCACATGTCCTAAAAACTGTACTTCATTCCGCCAGAATTTTCACTTCGAGAATTTGGCATATAACTATTCCTCTCTGAGTATTCCTAGAGCTATCCTCAAATGCTCTGCATGTTCTGCCTCAGTACTTGAGTAGATTTAAATATCATCGATAAAAACTATCACACACTTGTCCAAGTACTTCTTAAATACTCTGTTCATTAAATCCATGAAAGCCGTTGGGGCGTTGGTTAATCCAAAGGACATTACCAAGAACTCATAGTGCCCATACCTGGTACGGAACGCGGTCTTGGGAATATCTTCGGGTTTAATCTTTAGTTGGTGATATCCAATTCTCAGGTCAATCTTGGAAAAATAAACAGCATCCTTTAGCTGGTCGAACAGATCGTCTATTCTAGGTAACGGGTACCTGTTCTTTATGGTTAGTTTGTTCAACTCTCGGTAGTCGATGCACAGCCTCATGCTCCCATCTTTCTTCTTAACAAATAACACTGGTGCTCCCCACGGAGACACACTGGGTCTTATCATACCCTTGTCCAAAAGTTCCTGCAATTGGGTAGCTAATTCCTTCATTTCTAATGGGGCTAACCGGTAAGGTGCTTTTGAAACTGGCGCCGTCTCTGGGGCCAACTCAATAGCAAATTCAATCACTCTATCGGGTGGTAATCTCGGAAGGTCTTGTGGAAATACATCTTCAAATTCGTTGACTATCGGAATATCTTATAAGTTGGGCACCTCCTTCTGCGTGTCCACCACATAGGCTAGGTAAGCCTCATTTCCTTTTCGTAGCATCCTTTTGGCCTGGGCCATAGTCAAAAAATTTTGCGTCTGCCTCTTTCCTCTAAATATGACTTCTTTCTTTCCTGGGATATTCAACTTAATTTTCTTCCCCTTACAGTCTATCTGAGCATCATTGCTAGATAGCCAGTCCATTCCCAAAATTACATCAAACTTCCCTAATTTAAAAGGAATCATATCAACATTAAAAGATTGTTCCCCTATGCCTAACTCACAGGCGTGGTGAATCTGGTTAACAGGAATAACTTCATGATTGGCTATTTCTACTTGTAAGGGTTCTATCAAGGGTTCAGCCTTAAGTCTTAATTTACGCGCAAAGTCTCTTGATTTAAAAGATTTAGTTGCTCCCGAATCAAATAAAACATTTGCACTAGCTGAATTTAGAGAAAGGGTACCTGCTATGACATCTGAGTCTTTCATAGCATCCTGGACTGTCATATTGAAAGTCCTCACAGTAGGTGGCTTATTAGAAGCAGCCCTGCTTGCTCCTGAAGCTGCTGGTTTATTCCCTAGGCATTCCCTCCTCATGTGGCCTGGTCTTCCACACTGATAACAGATGGTGGTCGGGCTGACACTAGGGGGTTACGAAGTACACTTGTTAGAATAGTGACCCTCTTGACCACACTTAAAGCAGGTTACTGGATTCCCTTTACACTCCCCAAAATGCATCATACCACAAGTGTTACAGGTTGGTAATGGGGGTCGAGACTGGTTGGAATAGGACCTTCCTGACTTCTGGCCGCTCTGGCTCACATTCACACCCATTGGTCGCTTAAACCCAGTACTCTTTCCCGGTAGGGACACTGCTCCTCGATTAAATCTAGTTGGGAAGTTCCCTCCTGCGAAACCTCCACCCATGCTAATGCTTTTCCTCTTTATTCCTTTCTTCTCTCTTTCCTTCTGCATTTGTTCACTTCCGGCTTTTGCAATTGTTGCCTTTTGCACCAGGGTGGCATAATCAATATGCTCAAGGATTGCTACCCTATTTTGAATCCACAGTTTCAATCCCTGCTGAAACCTTCTAGCTTTCTTTTCCTCGGTGCTCACAAACTCCGGCACAAACCTTGATAACTCAGTAAATTTTGCTTCGTACTCTGCTACGGATAAGTTATTCTGTTTTAGCTCCAAGAACTTGAGCTCCATCTGGTTCTCCATAAACCTCGGGAAATACTTTCCCAAAAACAACTGACTGAACCTATCCCAGGTTATGATATCATCTGTCTCCATGTTTTTCTTGGCCTCCCACCAGTAGTTGGCCTCTCCTTTCAGAAGGTAGGTAGCAAATACAGTCTTCTGTGCCTCATCGGTACTCAGAATCTCAAAGGATTTCTCCATTTCCTTTAGCCATGCTCTTGCCTCAACTGGGTCGGCTGATCCGTGGAACTCAGGGGGCTTAAGGGACTTGAAAGCCCTGAAAGAGTTTGCCACATCATTGTTATTTCCTTGAGGGGGTGGGTTGGGTTGACGTTCCAAGTTCTGCCTTAGTAGTTGCATGAACTGTCCCATGGGATCCATGCCTGGGTTTGGTACTGGTTGCTCAACCTCAGTTTCTCCTTCTTCAGCCTCTATCTCAAATCCTTCAACATCATATGTTTCCTCCTCCTCTTCATACAGGGAGTCATCCTGTTCAACATAATCCTCATCTTCCTCTTCACTGTGTTCTTGGTTCCTACCGTCCTGGTTATGGCTTCCCTGGTCCTCGGATCTAGGGTTCACCCTAGTTCCAATCTTTCTTGGCGGCATGATACTGATAAATTTTTTTTGGGAAATTCAACATTAGGTCACAATCATACACAAAATTATGCCTTGCACAGTTCTATAATGGGGAGAATGTATCTCGTAATTCTATTATTTTATGACAGTTCTAATAAGAAGTGCAGTAATAATAATGATAAAAACAGTGATCTCGTCACTAAGGAACTGAACTGAAAGGAAACAAATATATATATATAATGCGAGAAATACATAGTTTGATCTGGTCAAAAGTACAACAGTGCTACAGCCATCTGCCCAAAAGTGATACACAAGAGTCTATCTGTCTAGTCAGAGAAAGGGATGCTATATACAAGTCAACTATCCCGGAAAATTGGCTCTTACTTTGGCCTCGACTCACTAGACGACTAGACTATCCCATCACCGGTCCTGAATCACATACCGGAGCGGGTCAGCTCCCATACTCTTTCCATCGCATGACGGAAGATGTAGTCGGCCTGCCGCCTGGAGATCCTACCATGCCTGTCCCCCTGGAGCGATCGGAGTCTCGCTCGGGCCGTGAGCTCTATCCCCGTCAGCTCCCTCCTCAAGGATCGGGGTCTAGTAGCCCTAGTTTCATAAGCTCGGGCACGCCTACCCGCCCTCTCCGCATCCAACTCCCTCCTGACCTCATCCAGTCGGGCCTCAGCAACAGCCACTTGGGTCCTCAATACATCCTGAATATAGCTGTGAGCTAACAAAGACTGCCTATGGGCAGGGTCGAGAGGTGGTGAATCCGGAGCCGCTGGGGGTGCCTCCTCGGTCTGCCTAGGCTCGGGAGTATGGGTCTCTGAGCTGTCATCATAGGGGCTCCAAGACAGTGGTGGAGGGGTAGGAGCTCTGACCACCGGGAGTGAGGGTAAAGGGGTACCAGTATACTCTACCATAGCTCTGACATGCTCCTCAGCTACTAGGACTTCCTCCGGGTCCTCCTCATCTGAAATCGCCACAACCTCCATCTCTGACTCCTCTGAGGGGTCCTCCTCATCCTCCTCCATCTCAGGCTCCTCTTGATCCTCGGCATCTAGCAGTGCCTCATCATGCTCACGCTCGAACATCTCTGGGTCCTCTATCTCATGTGCCTACACATTAAACGAGCTAAGTTACTATCATGATACTTATAAGGGTTCCGTAAGGGTTTTAACTGTCAGTGCTACTTTAAGTAGTCTGACTACGAACTTGGCAAGAGTTCTTATTATCTTTGTGAGTTTATTATTATATCGTCGCATCATCTCTGAGGTTTATAACGCTTAGGTCTGATACAATTTCTGTAACACCCCCAGATCCGGGGTCGGGGATCCGGGTCGTCACGGTCTTTCTTTCCACAATATCACTTAACTTAATTAATAATAAATAACCTCATGCTGTGACCCCACACTAACACACACCACAACCTGTTATAGTCTCAGAGATGAAATTGAAATAAGTACAAGTCCTTGAATCCACAATTTAAAAGTTATTACAACCCAAAATCATTACTTGATAAGTTTACAGTTAATTGCCATTATCTGCCACAAGTTATAATTATACATAATTGGTTCCCAAAAGTAGAATGCTTGATCTACCAATAGATCTACCTCTGCAGCTATAGCAGCTACAACATCAACGGGAAAACGCGGGACGCTTCCCATGCGCTTGCGCTGGGTCTGCTTGAGTCTGGCCATCTTTCCTAACTGTTGTTGTGTGATGAAGAAATGAAGCAAGAGTGAGCATTACAGCTCGCAAGATAATATATAGTGTAAACAATAATGCAAGTATCTAAATGGATAACTTACTGCAAACCTTTATCAAGTGTAAGGTAATTACTTACTGAATATAAGCTTAAAGGAAGATGAAGTTACCAATTACTTCACTATACTTATACCATTTTATAAAACTACTTGAATTACCACTGTTCAAAGTATTATAGGTTTCAAAAGGTCATCCCATAGATGAGACCACAAGTTAAGATTTGAATAGATTTAATTTTTGAAATATTATTGAATGAAATGAAGTTACGAGATACTTTATTTAGTCCCGATATATATATCCACATATATATCTCTTATACATTTCCTGGAAACCTCTGTCATGTAAAGTATGAACAGAGTTTGTAACATCCAATGAATTTTGGAATGGAAAAGAATTTTGGCATAAACCCGATATCTTGCTGATCAGGCAAAGATACCAATAAGTAACCTTTTCTACTGTAGATGGATGAATTCCTCGCCGGTCATCACCCAGGCCGTATTAAGACCTCGCGCTAGACCGTTACCCGACCACTCACGCTTGGATGGACTGTCACCCAGCCTCTTACACCTTCATAGACCGTACCCCGGCCTGTCGCTTATGCCGACTCAATTAGATGGACTTACTTCCCGAACATTGGGCAAGTAATCAAATTGTTTTCTCAAAACAGCAACCTCGTTGTGAATATAAAATACACCACAAAGCCGGATCCCTAAGATTTTTGAGCGAATATTCAAGTCTCCTTCGAAAGGAAGATCTTAAATCTGGAAACGAGTTTTTGGGATCCGCTCTAACTTTTAAAATCATTTTGAAGACTCAAAAACATTTTTAAGAATGTTTGGAGTAATGCTGATTTAATGAAATAAATCAGTCCCGATATATTAGAAAATATCTGAATATTATTATTTAAATAATATTCCCATAAGGATAATCCTTATAAAAATAATTGAAGTAAAAGTTTTAAAACTCATACTTGAAATGAATAATAAATAACCAAAGATATACTTATACGAAAGTACGATCTTTATTTGAATAATCGAAAATGAGTTTGATTATCGAAACATTATTCTTTAATAAAATAAAGAATATTATTTAATAAATAAGCAGAGTCATAAGTCCTCAAATGAATATTCCAAATAATATTTATTAAATATAATAAACGGAAACATAAGTCCTCGAATGAATATTCAAAATAATATTCATTAAATAAAATAAACGGAGTCATAGGTCCTCGAATGAATATTCAAACTAATATTCATTAATTAAAATAAAATTATCGAATAAACCTTATTCGATTAATAGTTTTGAAAACTATATCTATGTATATATATATATATATTATACTCGGGAACATCGACTCCCGGTTTAGCAATATGTTCACCTTTGGGTCCCCTATACTAAGGGTATACGCAACTACTGCTTATCTCTAGCATAGGTATTATGCAACTTATAAGCATTGAATCAACAATTAGATATCAAGATTACGAAACAAGCATGCATATAAATATCATATCACATGCTCCAATATATCGCAAGATTTGCTAATAACAATCATGCACTTATCACAAGATAATGCATATACATATATACATCACAACAACAGTATAACGGGTAGAAAACTTGCCTGAGCGACTGGGGGTAGTAAAAGTCCTGGGATGAGTCTAGTAACCTATAAACATCATATAAGTTGGAATTAAACCAAAGTCGCTTAAGAATCTATACTTTAACCAATTAGACCCTAACGTTCGCTTTTGCGCTTAACGATTCACTTAAGTCGCTCGAGTACCCTCGGCTCCACCATTTTTAATAAATTAACCATTAAGAGTTTTAAGGCGATTCTTTCGCGAATATCCTACCAACTGTCTAGCCCAATTTACATAATTTTTTCATAATCCAACTAGTCATTTAAGGGCCTTAACCAATGTTTCAAAGTAAGGCGAGGGGTAATGGTTCGTTCGCGAAATGCCATTACTTAAAACCGTCGTTTCTCCTAAACCGTACATCGGATTCAAGCGAACCACATATCAAAACGAAGCTCGTAACATGAACTATCTAATCATGGCAATGGTCAAAACCTAACAGTGAGTACTCGGGTCCTGATGTTAAGAACAAAACAGTCTAAAGTAAATCGGACATTACGACGGCTATGTTTACGCGATTACCAAATTTTATCCTACTCCAAATCAACCACAAATCAACCAAAATTCAATCATACAACCAAACTCCATCCATACAATACTACAACAGCCCCAACAACTCAATATTTCCAAATTTATACTACTTCCCAAACATGAACTAAAAGCTTACTTAAGTTCTTTAACTAATCAACAAGATTACAACTCCCAACACATCACAAAACCAACACATCTCTAAATACACAATAATCAAGCTTCTCATGAACCATACCAAACACAAAAACTCTAAATATACAAAAGTAGGGCTAGGGTATGAGATTATACCTTCCTTGGTGAGTAAAAGTAACTAAGGAGCTTGGAATCACCCTTGAAAGTCCTTACCAAAGTTTAATCTAAACAAAAACTCAAGAACAAAATTTCAAGTTCTTGAAAAACACTATTCACCCTCTTCTTCCATAAATTTTAGGAAGAGATTGTGAAGGAATTTGAAGCTTAAACTTATAGGATATCTATATCTATGCACAAGGAACCTTAGATAATTACCTCACTAATTAATGAAGCTTGGAACTTGGATTTGGGTTTTTCTTTTCTTGCAAAATGGAAAGGGGCCGAGAGCTTTGTTCTTCAAAATGAAAGTCAACTTTGTATTTTTGGTGTTATGATTTGTTTGTTGGTTGTTTTTGCTTTTGTTTTAATTAATTACCTTTTAACCATAGTGATTTGTGTGTGGCTTGAAATCAACCACACTTCCTTCCCTCTTTGGTCATGCTTAGGTCATCAATCTTATGTCATCTTCCCATGCTTGTCCTCTTCTTATTGGTTTGATGACATCATCTTCACTAACCTCTTTGATTAGCTCCTAATTACTTGGCTAATGACCGCTGATCTGTTATACGGTTCGCTTAACTTTCATTTGAGGGATCATACCCGGGATCTTATTACTTGGGTTTCCTTAACCTTTCTCAATACATTATATTCCTTTTATGATCCTGTCTTATAATCCTTGAATTTTAAATCCTTTTTATCCTGTTACCTTATACTCAATTCTTTCGGTATCTGGTGGATTTTCGGGAAAAATCAAAGTGTTCGAATTTGGATTTTGACGATCTTTACATACATTTATATATCATATAGAGTACTAATAAGATCTCAGAATAACAATAAAAGAACCCCTACATAGTGTGGCATGAAAGTTTTCTTATTCAGCATAATCAGCAGAAACACTATTCATAAGGGTTACAAAAAAAGTTTAAAATTTTGGGGTTATTACAAAAATGACTGGGCAGCAGATGGTCTGGATGAATATGAGGATGTCAGCTATGTTATTCTAGCCCTAATGGCCAAGTCTGATGAGACAGAAACAAGTTCTTCAAGTAATCAGGTAATTACTACAAACCTTGCACATTTATCTAAAGCTGAGTGTAATGATGCCATAAATGACATGTCTACAGAGTTATATCATTTGTGTATTACACTTAAGTCTCTTACTAAAGAAAATGCTAAAATCAAAAAAAACAATTTGTTTTTGAGTGAGAGAAATAATGTGCTTGAGTCTCAATTCATTGATTTTGAAAAGTTAAGAATTGAGTGTAAGATTGCCAAGGAGGAATTAACTGAGTCCTTGAAGAAAGAAGAAATTTTAAAGAAGCAGCTCGAGCGTGATTAAGGCATGGAAAACATCCAGGGATGTCCATGCTCAAATCACCAAAGTTCAAGGTATTGAGTCTTTCTTGATGCAGCCTGGAAAAAGAACAAAGAGAAACTAGAACCAAATTTGGTAGATGGAGTGCTAACAGATGTAGACTCGACGGATGATGAGGATCATCCGTCGGATAACAAAAAGGGTTATCCGTCGAATAATGAAAATCCTCATCCGTCGGCTGTGAGCAAGCCTATCAGTAAAGCCAAACTGGTTAAGCTGAATGAGAAGTATGGGTCTGTTTCCAAGAACTTTGTTTCAGGAGAATCGAGTCAAGTTAAGAAAGGGAAAAAGGCTAATGTTGGTCACATGACTGTCAAACAGTTAAGTGACAGACTTGAAAAGATTGAGGTAAAAATAGAGGCTAAAAAGAAAAATAATAGAAATGGTAAATTAGGGATTAACAAACACAATAACTACACACCTGATAAATATGCTCCTAGAAAAATCTGTTTCAAGTGTGGTAGTGTAAATCATTTGTCTGTTAATTGCAAATCTGACATGCCTACTTCCATGTCTGTGCCACCTCACTTTCCTAACATGAATGTCATGCCTCCCATGCCTATGAATGCTATGTCTACACAGAATATGAATGCATAGTTTGCTAACATGCCATTTGCACCTAATCCTTATTATGCTGCATTTAGTATGCCACAAATACCATTTAGCATGCCTTACTGGAATAACATGTTTACTAATAGCATGCCATTTCCTGTTGATTATAATATGCATGCTAATTTTGTTGCAATGAATAGTTTCAAAGGCTCAACTCAAATGACCAAGGATGAATCTGATATCCCCAAGTCAAATGAGATAAAGCCTAAGAAACAGATGAAGAAAGCTAACAAGGCAGGACCCAAGGAAACTTGGGTACCAAAATCAACTTGATTTGATTTTGATGTGTGTAGGGAAAAAGAAAGAATCTTTGGTACTTGGATAGTGGTTGTTCAAGACACATGACTGGTGATTCTACCTTGCTCACAGAGTTTAAGGAAAGAGCTGGCCCAAGTATTACTTTTTGAGATGACAGCAAGGGTTATACTGTGGGATATGGCTTGATTTCAAAGGACAATGTCATCATTGAGGAGGTTGCCTTAGTGGATGGTCTCAAACACAATTTGTTGAGTATCAGCCAGCTTTGTGATAAAGGCAACTCAGTAACCTTTAACTCAGAAGCCTGTGTTGTGACTAATAAAAGGAGTAACAAAGTGGTTCTCACTGGTGTGAGAAAAGGATATGTGTACCTAGCTGATTTCAATTCATCTAATGCAGAATCTGTTACTTGTCTTCTCAGTAAAGCAAGTCAGGATGAAAGTTGGCTATGGCACAAGAAGCTATCCCATTTAAACTTCAAGACCATGAATGAGCTAGTAAATAAAGAAGTGGTTAGAGGCATTCCTCTAGTGGAGTTTCTAAGGATGGACTGTGTGATGCCTGCCAAAAAGGGAAGCAGATTAAAGCATCATTTAGGAAGAAACTTGATTCAACAATTGAAGAACCTTTGAAACTTCTACACATGGATTTGTTTGGACCAGTCAATGTGTTGTCTATCTCAAGAAAAAGATTTTGCCTAGTAATTGTAGATGATTTCTCAAAGTTCTCTTGGATATATTTCCTAAAGTCTAAAGATGAGGCTAGTAAAATCATCATCAATCACACAAGGCAAGTCAATAATCATCCTGATTTCAAGGTTAGAAGAATCAGGAGTGACAGTGGAACTGAGTTCAAGAACTCTGTCATGAGAGCATTTTGTGAGAAAAATGGGATTCTGCATGAGTTTTCAGCAGCAAGAACTCTACAACAGAATGGAGTAGTGGAAAGGAAGAACAGATCACTTATTGAAGCTGCAAGGACAATGCTTCAAGAATCTAAACTGCAAACATATTTCTCGGCTGAAGCCGTTAATACTGCATGTTACACTCAGAATATTTCTTTGGTTAATCAAGCAAGATGGATGACTCCCTATCAATTATTCAAGAACAAGAAGCCAACTCCAAATTTTCTTCATGTCTTTGGCTGCAAGTGCTATATTCTGAAAAATCAAACTGATCAAAATGGGAAGTTTGATGCTAAAGCAGATGAAGGAATTTTTGTTGGATATGCTGTTGGTAAAGCATATAGAGTCTACAATCTAAGAACCAACATTGTTGTGGAATCAGTACATGTTGTGTTTGATGATAAAAAGATTGAAGGACTGCAAGATGGAGATTACCATGAGAGCCTCAAATTCGACAATGTGGAGATGGTTAGTGATGACAGTGATGCTGGAAGTGATCAAGAAACTGTATCTAAGGATAATGCATAAAAATCCACTACCAATGAAGCACAAAACTCAACATCTGTCGAGTTGCATAATGCTTCATCCATCGGGAGGCAATCTGTGTTATCCGTCGGGAGAAAACCAGCCTCATCCGTCGATACTCAAAACTCACCATCCGTCGGGTTATCAAGAGAAGCTGAAAATTAAGATAGATCACCTATAGAAAGTTTCCCTTTCTCAAATCAAAGATCCACAAACTCAGGGGGGTTTCTAACAATCAAAACTCAATCACACATCAAGATAACAATGAGACATCTTCATCTAGAGCTAATCTACCTCAACAAAGAAAATGGACAAAAGATCACCCCTTTGAGCTTACTATTGGTGATGTTTCTTCTAGAGTTCAAACAAGGAGAGCAACTCAAGAAGAATGTCTATACAGTAACTTTCTTTCCAAGGAAGAGCCAAAGAAGGTAGAAGAAGTTTTGTTGGATCCTGATTGGATTTTGATCTTTTAAAGAAGTTTGATCTAGTGGATTGCACATCTGCAAAAACTCTCATGGCCACTGTAACTAAGCTTGAATTAAACACTACTGAAAAGTCTATGGATATTTCAAGTTATAGGGGCATGGTTGGCTCACTTTTGTACTTAACAGCTAGTAGGCCATATATAATGTTTGCTACATGTTTATGTACTAGATTTCAGGCTGATCCTAGAGAATCTCACTTAATAGCTATTAAGAGAATTTTCAGATATCTCAAGGGAACACCAAAACTTGGCATTTGGTACCCTAGAGATTCTGGTTTTGATCTAACTGGTTATTCAGATACAGATAATGCAGGTTGTAGAATTGATAGAAAAAGTACAACAGGAACCTGTCAATTTCTAGGAAACAAGCTTGTGTCCTGGTTCAGTAAAAAGCAAAATTCAGTTTCTACTTCTACAGCTGAAGCTGAATATATTGCTGCTGTTAGTTGCTGTGCACAGATATTATGGATGAAAAATCAATTTCTAGACTATGGTTTACAAGTTGAGAGGATTCCTATTTTCTGTGATAACACAAGTGCAATTGCCATTACTGAAAATCCAGTACAACACTCAAGGATAAAGCACATAGATATCAAGTACCACTTCATAAGGGAACATGTAATGAATGGTACTGTGGAGCTACATTTTATTCCAAGTGAGAAGCAGCTTGCAGATATCTTTACCAAGCCACTGGATGAATCCACCTTTTCAAGGTTTGTAAGTGAGTTAGGTATGCTTAATTATTCTTAAATCTATATGAGTTAATTTGCAAGTTAAAATGCAGCCAGAAATTTAATTGATTTTTCAGTCTTGGATGAAATTTTGGCTAAGTCAAAATTTACATCTCGACGGATGACCTTTATCCATCGAGTCTGATCATCCGTCGATATACTATTTGCTAATAAAATCAATTATTTTTCTGGAATATTTTATGACTCGATGGATAACCGTTTATCCTCATCCTTTGAATTGTCTTAATCTCAGCCGTTAATTCCCTGTACATTATCCATCGAGTATATTTACAGTTTGTAAACGTAACACGACGGATAATGGGTGGAATTTTAACAGTTTGTTTTTAAACGGCTATTTTAGGCAATTTCTATTGGTTACTTTATTTTACTTTATTATTTTTAACAGTTGTTTTTGAGATAGTATAAAAGCTTATTTCATTTCAATCGCTTTTCTTTTATCATTCTCAATTCAACTGCTCTAATTTCATTCTCACTCAAAGCACTTACTCTCTTTGTCTTCAAGCTCTTATTCTCTAACAATGGCACCGTTGTAAAGATTATGTCTCAAACTGGGTTTATTTATGAGAAGAACAATTTCACTGCACTAGTGAACAAGGATATTCAGCAATCTGGTGACTATCATAAGATGATGGACTTTGTGAAGAATTGCAAGCTCAACTATGCCATGCTGGAATCACCCACAATCTTCTGTGAAGTTGTTGAAGAGATGTGGACCACTGCTACCTACAACTCAAAAGATAAGACAATCACACTCACCATTAAAGGTAAAGAGTTATGTATCAAGAGTGATGTTATAAAAGCATGTTTCAAGATTCCTGATAACACTGTGACCTCACCACACACTGACACTGATATAATCAATATGCTTAATTCCATGAACTATGCTCTTTCTACTTCTAAGTTAAGTGACATTAGGAGAATGGGTCTTAGGAAAGAATGGAGTTTTATATGTGATGTTGTGACAAAGGTCTTTATTAGGTAAAGTCAGTAATTTTGATTCAGTCAATATCTCAATGCTTAACATGCTCTACATGCTAGTTACAGATAAATTCTATAATTTCAGTGACCTTGTCTTGTTTGAGTTAGGCTTTAAATTATGAGAGTTAAATGAAAGAGGTAAAAATGTGTATTATTCTAGATTCTTTATGATGTTAGCTAACCACCTCTGTGAAGAGATTGTGCTTGAGAACCCTAACAACAAACTAGATTGTTGAGTTCAAGAGAGAAGGCTCATTGCAGATTTGAACAGGGCCAATCATCACAAGGATGTGCCATTATTCTATTTTCCTGTAATGCAAGCACCTCAGGTAAGTGAGGTAAGTTCATCTATCCCTACCACTATTCCAACCTCAACAATTTCTTTGAGTTCTAGTGTGGCTATGGAAACTGTGTCAATGACCCAACAGTTGCTTACCCAAGCTACCAAAACTGTAAAAATTTTCAAACCCAAATCAAAGAAAGCCCCCTCTGGTATCTCTCAAAAGATGCCAGTTGCAAAATCCACTAAAACCAAAGAGGGGAGTGTGAATGAGGGCAAGATAGGTGAGGGAAGGGGTGAACATAAAAGAAACCCTAAAAATATGGATGGAGAGTTGAGTGGATCCCAGCCTAGCATACTGCAGTTTCCCAACAAACTGCAGTGCTTAAAAAGGATAAAAGCTCATTTCTAGCTGCATCCTCCCAAAAGGATGTAGTTATTGAATAAAGCTCTCAACCAAGAGCACAGGCCAAGAGGGTTAGGGACACAAGCTCACCCCAAACTTATGCCACAAAGAAGAAGTCTAAAACCCTTGGGGATGCACATGGTACACACACTGTGCAAACTGGTGCAAAAGACACAGTCACTGCACCTTCACAAATTCAGTTTGATGTGGCTCCAATAAATGTGGAGTCACAGCCAAAATCTCTAGTTATAGAAGCACCTCAAACACCAAACTCACCAACAAATTCTCTGGATGTGGATATGATAAACACATCAATTCCTGATTCCCCTTCTTGAACTCTGTTGGGGAAGCCAAAATCTAGTATAAGTGAGCATCATCTTTTAGATGATTTGTTGGCTCACTTGCCAATTCTTTCAGGAATTGTTGTATCATTTGTGCCCAAAATATCTTCAATCAGCACAGAGTCAACAATAGTTTCTATTCCCAGTTCTTTCATTTCTACTCTCTTGACGGATATTGCTCATCCATCGAGTAGTGATTGTATCCCAACGGATAAGCTTAACAGCAGTTATATGTCGGATAGCAAAACCACTCACTCGATGGATATCACTCATCCGTCGAGTATCTCTGCACAACTTCAAACTTCATTTATTTCAAGTGCAGAAGATTTAGTGGTTGTACAGTCACTCTTAGGATTGAGAGAGAAGAGTGTTTTGAGTGAGAGTCTGGGTTGCTCCCAGGAAAAAGGAGAGGAAATGAGTGAAACTATGCAATCCATTTATTCAGGATTGGAAAAAGAGAGTGAGAGGAGTCCCACCTTAGTAGGTGAAGGTGAGGGTGTGAGGGTGGGGAGCCAGAGTGAGACCTTGATGCAACAAAAGAGAGAAAACGAGAGAAATGCGGGTACTGGAGCTATAAGGATGGATGTCATTGCTATTGAGTCAATGAATGTCTAGGATGCAGACAGGGAAGGACTATTTCAGCATCCTAAAGTTGTTATAGATTCCACTTTCCTTGATGCTGAGGCATTTACTCACCCTGTTCCAGCTTATCAACTTCTAGCTGAACAGGGCAATGACAATGCAGAAAGGATGCTGAATTTGTTAAATACCACACAGTATATGATGAGAGATAAGGATGTCATCACAGCTTTGCCTTCTACAGCTGGTGATGTGGACTATGAGACTGGTGGATCAGCTGATTTCTTTGGTGATGGGAGTGGGGATAGTGAAGATGAGGAAATGGACATAGGGGGAGAAGTAGGCTTAAGTTCAAGATCAGGTATGCCATCATGGGCATTCTCAAAGCACTGTGATGAGCACTACTTCAAGACCACCCTGATCCAACTAATCAATCAGACAAATACTGCTCTTCAAACCACTACTAACACCAGCACCAAGAAGCTCCTTCAGGCACATCTAGCCTCCCTGCAATTTCAACAAATCCAGGGCTTCCAGCATGCTCGGGATATAAACACCATGAAGGGTGATATTGAGGAGATGAAGAAGGCAATTTCAGACAAGATAGATTCTAAACTTCCAGAAGCTACAATGCTTGACATCAAGAGGCAATTAAGGAAAAATTTTGATCTTGCAACCAAGATAGATGCCTTGGACACAAGAATGTCAGCCATGGAAGCATCTTTAATAGCCATTCATCTTCATCAAGCCCAACAGACAGATCTACTTCAAAAATTGGTGGCTGCTTAAACCTCCTCCTCTACTTAACTTGATGATAACAAAAAGGGGGAGAAAGGACCAAGTGAGGGGGAGAGGCTTCAGATTCAAATCAGTAAAGTAATTGTGCCTTCAATTACTATCTCAAAGCCACCAGTTATAGACAGTATTGATCTGATCAATGCAGCAGCAGCCAACATAAGAGCAGCTGATAAGGAGAAGTTGAGTTTAGTCAACTGGGAGAAGATTGATGAGGAAATACAGAAGAAGTTTGAACTTGTCAAGGAGCCAGTTAAGTTAGCCATCCATGACTCTCAAGTCAAGCAAATTAGTGTGAATGAGATGAGCATGAACTATCTGGAAAGAGGACATCCATCCTGCATCAAATCTCCAAAGGCTGAAATAATTCTGAAACCAAGGGTAAACTACTCAAAATCATCATTGAAGAACCCTTTGGATACTGTGTATGAGACACCTAAGCCTGATGAAAAGAAGCTTCCGTCAAGATCAATTACTTTCTACAAAGATCCAGCTGATTCAGCTTCAAAAGAAGAATTGCTAAAATTTTCAGGAATGGGAAAGAAATTTGTGTGGTGGCTGAACATCCTCAATTTTCTCAAGCAAAGAGAGAAGAAAAGGCTAGATTGAAGAAGGAAAAGAAGCAAGCTGCTCTGGATTCTAAAAAGACTAAACAAAAGAAAGAGCAAATTGCCATATTGGCCAAGCTACATGCTGTAAATTGATCACAACAAATCCCTTCTCAGCCATCTAAAGTTATTGAATCAAAGAAGCAAGTTGAACAACAGAAGAAATCTCCAAGAATCAAGGAATTGGCTAAAAGAACTAAAAGGAAACTGGACATTGTTGATAAGGAATTGGAGAATCAGTTTCCCAAGGAATCCACTCCAACTACAACTCAAGCATAAAAACCCTCTGTGGTATTTGAAGATATCAAAGTGGTGGATCCTTACAGGAACATCCATGGTGAACCTATAGTGCCTAAGGATGAACCAGTAGAATGGGAGAACATACCAATTCCTGACTTCTATTTGCCAATCCTCAACAAGCCAAAGAGAAAAAAGTCAAGAGCAGTCAAGAAAGTGAAGTTATCACCTCTCAAATCCAAATCTCTAGTCAAAGCTCAATCTAAAGTCAGTAAGGGAGATTCCATGTACTTGTGTGACATCAAAGAATTTTCTGATCTAAACCTCTATCTAGATGAACTAGATGAAGTAAGAGGAATTGATGCATACAGAAACCTACCTGAAAGGTTAGTGTTCAAGTATAAAGGAGGAAAGGAGATTCAGTGGCCACTTCACAGGATCCTTCAAGAAAGCCAAGCTGTACTGATTAAAGTTTATTCATCCTTCAAGAAGAACTTTGGGTTCAATATTACTGCAAGAAGATTGGTACTGAAGAAGATTGAAGAACTAAGGAGTGTTAGAGCTAAAGATGCACTCCCAAAGACTCTAATTATCCCCTACACAGGGAGAAGAGTGCATCTAAGGCCCTACTGGCTGATGGAGTTCATGGATGACAAAGGAGTGAGAAGATTTTTCAGATTAGAAGACCAATTGAGCATCTCTAGCAATGAGACTCTTTTGGAAATGCAAGGAAAGCTAAATCTCTCAGAATCTGATGAACTGGAATTCCACAGGCAGCTCCAAAATCAGATTGAGGAAAATAACAGAAAGCTTGGAAAGAGATCCAGACCTTCAAGGAACTAGATAAATCTGCTCAAGCTAGAGGAGCATCTTGAAAATGACTGTGAGCAAAACTTTGTACATTTTGTTAATTGAAGCACTTTTTAGTATTATCAACTGTCTTTTAAAATTTGTATTTTTAAGGTGTTTTGTTATCATCAAGTGTCTCTTAATTTATGGCTACAATTCCAGTAGACATAAATTGGGGGAGATTGTTGTGTTTATGTTGTGTACTTGATAATTACATGAACAAAACACCTTGGTAGATTTTACTTAGTGAAATTATGTAGCATCGACGGATAAGGTTTATAGTTCCGACGGATGACTCAATATAGTCCCGACGGATGATGACTTATTATCCATTGAGTGAGTAGCTTATGTAACAATAAGTCTGTAGCACATTTTTGCATACACATTGTTTAGAATCTGTAGTAGTATTTGAGTCATGTTGACTTTAGTTAGATATGCAGAATAGGTTGATTAATTATACATAGATGATGTCTTGTAATTCTGTATAAGTGAAATGAAGTCAAGTGCCTGATTGCTACCCGACGGATGAACAAACAATGAATTCGACGGATGATTAACAACCCGACGGATGATCAATATCTCGACGGATGATCATGAACCCAACGGATAAAGAATTCAAATATCTTTTGACAGTGACAACACAGTCACATGCGTCGAGTGGATGCAAGTGGAATGTGGTAGCCTATTTAACTGGGTTTTCGAGAACAAAGAAGTATTGCCATTTCCATGCTATTATGAAGATATTCAAAGATGCTGGAATAGAGTAATGAAGTAGCATTGTAATAGACTAGATAGTTTTTATTTTACTATCCTGTCTCATTACTTTGTAATCTTGGTGATATATAAACCAAGAAGTAGCAACTAAGAAACTATCGAATAGAAGATACAAGAAGAGAAACATTTGTAAGCAAAATTCTTAGCATTTCTCTGTACTCTTAGTTGTTCAATTGTTGTAAGTAGCTGTGACCATTTTGCACACAGGGTTCTCTCGATATATAATATATATCTCTGGTGGAATCATTCAAATCCACCAGAAAGTTTTTAAAGACTCTTGTTTTTAATTACTTGTGTTTTGATTCATTTAAGTAACTATTCTGCATTGTGCTAATTAATTCACACTTATATATATATTCGAGTTAGAACATTTTTATTTCGAGAAAAAGTTTCAAGAATTCCATTCAACCCCCCTTCTGTAATTCTTGTCATATTGTTAAGGGACTAACAATTGGTATCAGAGAAAGCTCTTAACTTACAAAGAGTTTAAAGATCAAAACAATACAGCAAGATGAACAAGAAGGATGTTGGAGTCAAGATCCCTTTTCTGGATAAAGATAATTACCATCATTCGAAGGTAAAGATGCATCCTCATTTACTTTCTCAAGATGAGGCCTATGTTGACTAAATAGAATGAGGCCCTCATGTTCCAATGAGAGCTGCAACAGGAAACGAGCCATCAGTCCCCAAGCTAAGGCATGAATGGTCTGATCCTGACATTGAACAAGTCAGGAAGGATAAAAAGGCCATCAATATCCTGTTTAATGGAGTTGATGGAGATATGTTTGACAACATTATCAACTACAAAATTACCAAGGATGTTTGGGATATAATACAGATCATCTGTAATGGCACTGAGAAAGTTAGAGAAAACAAGATGCAGCTCCTGATTCAGTAATATGAGCATTTTCATAATGAAGGAAGTGAGTCTCTCACTGACATTTTTAGTAGGTTTCAAAAACTACTAAATGCTCTAAAGTTACATGGAAGGGTCTATCAGACAAAAGACTCCAATCTGAAATTCCTTAGATCTCTTTCAAAGGAATGGAAACCAATGACAGTCTCATTAAGAAACTCACAAGATTATAAGGATTTTACTTTGGAGAGACTGTATGGCATCCTGAAAACTTATGAGCTTGAAATAGAGCAAGATGAGAGGATGGAGAGAGGAAAGAAGAAAGGAGGATCCATTGCACTAGTTGCTGAGTTGGAAAAAGAGAAGGAAGTGAAGATGGAAGCTGTTGAGTCAACTTCAAGGGTCTTTGAAAGCAAGGGCAAGGGGCTTGCAGCTGAAAATGAAGATTCTTTGAGCCAAGATGACATGGAGGACATTGATGAACACCTAGCATTTCTTTCCAGGAGATTTTCCAAGCTCAAGTTCAAGAAGAACTTTGGAGCAGCCAAGCCAAATAGAAACATGGTGGATAAATCAAAATTCAAATGTTTCAAAAGTGGCTTGGCAGGGCATTTTGCCAGTGAGTGTAGGAAGTCAGATTCTGTTGGATTTTAAACGCAGCGGGGGCATGGTAAAACACTTTTACACATATAAAATCCAAATAAAAGCATACAGATCATGAATAAAAATTCGAGGGATCGAATCTAACCTTTAAAATAATTCGGAGACAACGATCAGAGATCCTTAGCAGTTGCTCCTCAAGTGTGAAGCACTCCACCGGTATCCACCAAGAAAACGATGTTAAAGAGGAGGAAGGAGGTGGAGAGAATTAGGTTTTCCAAACTTTTTGGGTTTTTGGGTTCTCGGGTTAGAATAAAAATAGGGTCTATAATAATATATTTATAGGCAAAATTTTCAGCTGAAATTTTCCCATAAATAATATTATTATTATCCCATTTATTATTCTCATTAATAATTAAAACACCTTTTAATCATTAATCCTTTTTCTAAACACTTTAGAAATAATTCTCTCTCTTGATTTAATTTTCAAAAATTAAATCCTTAATTAATAATATTAAGAACTTTTCTTAATTAATTTACAATCAATTAAATCTCATTTAATCAATTATTAAATTTCCCAATTAATTATTTATTTCACAAATAAATAATTATTAGCCATTATTAATTAATTCCTCCACCATAAAATCATTCTCTTTTATGGTGTGACCCTGTAGGTTCAATATTAAGCCGGTAGTAGAAATAAATAATAATAAAACTATTTTATCATTATTTATATAAATTCTCTAATTTATTAAATATGATTAATTAATTAATCACATTTATTCTACATCATGAGTGATGCTTCTCAACATATCGCGACTATCCGGATAATATGAATTCACTGCTTAGAATACCAAGAACCTGTCAGTGAATAGTTACCGTACAATAAACTCCTTCTACCCTACAATGTCCCAATTAAATACAAGGCATGGATCTCGTGTCAAGCCTATCTAATTCAATCACTTGCTTACCATTTACTATGCGTAGTTCTATGCAAATTAGAAACTCCTTTCTAATTTCATTTACTCTGGCCAGAG
Source organism: Apium graveolens (assembly GCF_009905375.1). Taxonomy (NCBI): domain Eukaryota; kingdom Viridiplantae; phylum Streptophyta; class Magnoliopsida; order Apiales; family Apiaceae; genus Apium; species Apium graveolens. The sequence goes on along the minus strand of NC_133656.1, from coordinate 142,283,694 downwards.
ATTCCTGAACTAGCATAAGTGGATCAGCCTTGAACATTCGCTTCCTTCACTGGAAGGGGTAGATCCTTTATTGATCATACACTATCTTCGTGTACAAATTCCTATACCCAGAAGAGCCCTAATAATTGTCCCTGGAGACTAAGAACTAAACCAAAGCATAGTTCAGTGTACACAAGATTACTATGATGACCTCAAGTCTAAGGATACTTGTACAACTATCACTATGTGAACAACTGCTGACACGTGAGTGAACTGCATCAGTTGTTCAGCTTGGCGAGTCATGTTCAGTGAACTTATTCTATAATAAGGATCTACATACTAGCTATAGTGTCACCACACAAATGTCTATGAGAACAGACATCCTTCATAATGAAGCAAGCATAGTATGTACCGATCTTTGCGGATTATTAATTATTAGTTAGTAATCCTATGATCAGGAACTATTTAAGTTTAGAGTTATCATCTTTTAGGTCTCACTATTATGATCTCATCATAATCCATAAAAAGCTTTACTCTAAACTATGGTATATCTTATTTAAACACTTAAATAGATAAAGCCCGTAATAAAAACAAAACAAGTCTTTTATTAATATCAATGAAATCAAAACAGATTACATAAAAGTTATTTCTAAATCCTCATACATGATTGGACTTAGGACATATTCCTTTCAGATTCCAGTAAGAAAAAGTTTGAGCCTGTGGATTATAAGTAAAAATACTTTGAGCTGCTCAAACAAAAGGAAAGGGCTTTCATAACACAAGAAAATGACTGGGCAACAGATGGTCTGGATGAATATGAGGATGTCATCTATGTTAATCTAGCCCTAATGGCCAAGTCTGATAAGACAGAAACAAGTTCTTCAAGTAATCAGGTAATTACTACAAACCTTGCACATTTATCTAAAGTTGAGTGTAATGATGTCATAAATGACATGTCTACAGAGTTATATCATTTGCGTGTTACACTAAAGTCTCTTACTAAAGAAAATGCTAAAATCAAAGAAAACAATTTGTTTTTTAGTGAGAGAAATAATGTGCTTGAGTCTCAATTCATTGATTTTGAAAAGTTAAGAATTGAGTGTAAGATTGCCAAGGAGGAATTAACTGAGTCCTTGAAGAAAGAAGAAATTTTAAAGAAGCAGCTCGAGCGTGAACAAGAGGTGATTAAGGCATGGAAAACATCCAGGGATGTCCATGCTCAAATCACCAAAGTTCAAGGTATTGAGTCTTTCTTGATGCATCCTGGAAAAAGAACAAAGAGAAACTAGAACCAAATTTGGTAGATGGAGTGCTAACAGATGTAGACTCGACGGATGATGAGGATCATCCGTCGGATAACAAAAAGGGTTATCTGTCGAATGATGAAAATCCTCATCCGTCGGCTGTGAGCAAGCCCATTAGCAAAGCCAAACTAATTAAGCTGAATGAGAAGTATGGGTCTGTTTCCAAGAACTTTGTTTCAGGAGAGTCAAGTCAAGTTAAAAAAGGGAAAAAGGCTAATGTTGGTCACATGACTATCAAACTGTTAAGTGATAGACTTGAGAAAATTGAGATAAAAACAGAGACTAAAAGGAAAAACAATTGGAATGGTAAAGTAGGGATTAACAAACACAATAACTACACACCTGATAAATATGCTCCTAGAAAAATCTGTGTCAAGTGTGATAGTGTAATTCATTTATCTGTTAATTGCAAATCTGCCATGCCTACTCCCATGTCTGTTCAGTCTCAATTTCCTAACATGAATGCCATGCCTCCCATGCCTGTTAATGCTATGCCTACACAGAATATGAATGCACAGTTTGCTAATATGCCCTTTGCACCTAATCTTTATTATGCTGTATATAGTATGCCACAAATGTCATTTAGCATGCCTTACTGGAATAACATGTTTACACCAAGCATGCAACTTCCTGTTAGTCATAATATGCATGACAATTCTGTTGCAATGAATGGTTTCAAAGGTCCAACCCAAATGACTAAGGATGAATCTGAAATTCCTAAGTCAAATGATATAAGACCTAAGAAACAGAAAAAGAAAGCTAATAAGGCAGGACCCAAGGAAACTTAGGTACCAAAATCAACTTGATTTGATTTTGATGTGTGCAGGGAAATAGAAAGAATCTTTGGTACTTGGATAGTGGTTGTTCAAGACACATGACTGGTGATTCTACCCTGCTCACAGAGTTCTAGGAGAGAGCTGGACCAAGTATTACTTTTGGAGATGACAGCAAGGGTTATACTGTGGGATATGGCTTGATTTCAAAGGACAATGTCATCATTGAGGAGGTTGCATTAGTGGATGGTTCCAAACACAATCTGTTGAGTATCAGCCAGCTTTGTGACAAAGGCGATTCAGTAACCTTCAACTCAGAAGCCTATGTTGTGACTAATAAAAGAAGCAACAAAGTGGTTCTCACTGGTGTGAGAAGAGGAAATGTGTATCTACTGATTTCAACTCATCTAATGCAGAATCTGTTACTTGTCTTCTCAGTAAAGCAAGTCAAGATGAAAGTTGGATATGGCACAAGAAGCTATCCCATTTAAACTTCAAGACCATGAATGAGTTGGTAAACAAAGAAATGGTAAGAGGCATTCTTCTAGTAGAGTTTTCAAAGGATGGACTATGTGATGCCTGCCAAAAAGGAAAGCAGATTAAAGCATCATTCAGGAAGAAACTTGATTCAACAATTGAAGAGCCTTTACAACTGCTTCACATGGATTTGTTTGGACCAGCCAATGTATTGTCCATCTCAAGGAAAAGATTTTGCCTAGTAATTGTAGATGATTTCTCAAAGTTCTCTTGGACATATTTCCTAAAGTCTAAAGATGAGGCTAGTGAAATCATCATCAATCACATAAGGCAAGTCAACAATCATCCTGATTTCAAAGTTAGAAGATTCAGGAGTGACAATGGAACTGAGTTCAAGAATTCTGTCATGAGAGCATTTTATGAGGAAAATGGGATTTTGCATGAGTTTTCAGCAGCAAGGACTCCACAACAGAATGGAGTAGTGGAAAGGAAGAACAGATCACTTTTTGAAGCTGCAAGGGCAATGCTTGAAGAATCTAAACTACCAACATATTTCTGGGCTGAAGCTGTAAATACTGCATGCTACACTCAGAACATTTCTCTGGTTAATCAAGCAAGATGCATGACTCCCTATCAATTGTTCAAGAACAAGAAACCAACTCTAAACTTTCTTCAGGTCTTTGGCTGCAAATGCTATATTCTGAGAAATCAAACTAATCAAAATGGGAAGTTTGATGCTAAAGCAGATGAAGGATTTTTTGTTGGATATGCTGTTGATAAAGCATATAGAGTCTACAATCTAAGAACCAACATTGTTGTGGAATCAATACATGTTGTGTTTGATGATAAAAAGATTGAAGGACTGAAAGATGGAGATTACCATGAGAGCCTCAAATTCGACAATGTGGAGATGGTTAGTGATGACAGTGATGATGAAAGTGATCAAGAAACAGTGTCTAAGGATAATGCAGATAAATCTACTAACAATGAAGCACAAAACCCAACATCTGTCGAGTTGCATAATACTTCATCCGTCGGGAGGCAATCTGCTTTATCCGTCGGGAGACAACCTGCCCCATCCGTCGGTACTCAAAATTCACCATCCGTCGGGTTATCAAAAGGAGCAGGAGGTCAAGACAGATCACTTATAGAAAGTTTCCCTTTCTCAAATCAAAGATCCACAAACTCAGGGGGAGTTTCTAGCAATCAAAACTCAATCACACATCAAGACAACAATGAGATTTTTTCATCTAGAGCTAATCTACCTCCAAAAGAAATGGATAAAAGATCACTCCTTTGAGTTTATCATTGGTGATGCTTCTTCAAGAGTTCAAACAAGAAGAGCAACTCAGGAAGAATGTCTATACAGCAGCTTTCTTTCCAAGGAAGAACCAAAGAAGGTAGAAGAAGCTTTGTTGGATCCTGATTGGATTTTAGCTATGCAGGAGGAGCTAAACCAATTTGAAAGGAACAATGTATGGAAGCTGGTACTTAAGCCTAAAGGAAAGAATCCAATAGACACCAAGTGGGTATTTAGAAACAAGATGGATGAAAATGATATAGTAGTCAGGAACAAAGCTAGATTGGTTGCTAAGGGCTATTATCAGCAAGAAGGAATAGATTTTGATGAAACATTTGCTCTTGTTGCAAGACTTGAAGCCATCAGAATCTTCTTAGCCTATGCAGCCCATGCCAATTTCAAGGTCTATCAAATGGATGTCAAAAGTGCCTTTCTGAATGGAGATTTGGAGGAAGAAGTATATGTCAGTCAACCTCCTGGTTTTGAAGATCCAAATTTTCCAGAATATGTCTATTATCTTCTGAAAGCACTTTATGGACTGAAGCAAGCACCTAAATCCTGGTATGATACTTTATCAAAGTTCCTTTTGGAAAATCACTTCACAAGAGGCACTGTAGATAAAACTTTATTTTTCATAAATGTTAATGGCTCTAGTATACTTGTTCAAATTTATGTAGATGATATTATTTTTGGCTCTACAGATGAGAAACTTTGCAAAAAGTTTGCCAAATTGATGCAAAGTAAGTATGAAATGAGTATGATGGGAGAACTAACTTACTTTCTTGGTTTACAAGTTAAGCAAGTTAGTGATGGAATATTCATTAGTCAAACTAAATATATTTTTGATCTTTTAAAGAAGTTTGATCTAATGGATTGCACATCTGCAAAAACTCCCATGGCCACTGCAACTAAGCTTGAATTAAACACTACTGAAAAGTCTGTGGATGTTTCAAGTTATAGAGGCATGGTTGGCTCACTTCTGTACTTAACAGCTAGTAGGCTAGATATAATGTTTGCTACATGTTTATGTGCTAGATTTCAGGCTGATCCTAGAGAATCTCACTTAATAGCTATTAAGAGAATTTTCAGATATCTCAAGGGAACACCAAACCTTGGTATTTGGTACCCTAGAGATTCTGGTTTTGATCTAACTGGTTATTTAAATGCAGATTATGCAGGTTGTAGAATTGATAGAAAGAGTACAACAGGAACCTGTCAATTCCTAGGAAACAAGCTTGTGTCCTGGTTCAGTAAAAAGCAAAATTCAGTTTCTACTTTTACAGCTGAAGCTGAATATATTGCTGCTGGCAGTTGCTGTGCACAGATTTTATGGATGAGAAATCAATTGCTGGACTATGGCTTGCAAGTTGAGAGGATTCCTATTTTCTGTGATAACACAAGTGCAATTGCCATCACTGAAAATCCAGTGCAACATTCAAGGACAAAGCACATAGATATCAAGTACCATTTCATAAGGGAACATGTAATGAATGGTACTGTGGAGCTTCATTTTATTCCAAGTGAGAAGCAACTTGCAGATATCTTTACTAAGCCACTGGATGAATCCACCTTTTCAAGGTTGGTAAGTGAGTTAGGTATGCCTAATTACTCTTAAATCTATCTGAGTTATTTTGCAAGTTGATAAGCAGCCAGAAATTTAATTGATTTTTCAGTCTTGAATGAAATTTTGGCTAAGTCAAAATTTACATCTCGACGGATGACCCTTATCCATCGCGTTTGGTCATCCGTCGATATACAATTTGCTAATAAAAATCAATTTCTTTTTTGGAATATTTTATGTCTCGACGGATAACATTTTATCCTCATCCGTCGAATTGTCTTAATCTCAGCCGTTAATTCCCTGTACATTATCCATCGAGTATACTTACAGTTTGTAAGCATTACACGACGGACAATGGGTGGAATTTTTACAGTTTATTTTTAAACGGCTATTTTAGGCAATTTCTATTGGTTAATTTACTTTATTTTATTATTTTTATCAGTTATTTTTGAGATAGTATAAAAGCTTATTTCATTGCAATTGTTTTCTTTTATCATTCTCAAATTCAACTGCTCTAATTTCATTCTCTCTGAAGCACTTACTCTCCTTCTCTTCAAGCTTTTATTCTCTAAACAATGGCACCTGTTGTAAAGATTATGTCTCAGACTGGGTATATTTATGAGAAGAACAATTTCACGACATTAGTTAACAAGGGTATTCAGCAATCGGATGACTATCACAAGATGATGGACTTTGTGAAGAATTGCAAGCTCAATTATGCCATGCTGGAATCACCCACAATCTTCTATGAAGTTGTTGAAGAGATGTGGACCACTGCTACCTATAACTCTACTGACAAGACCATCACTCTAACCATCAAAGGTAAAGAATTCTGTATCAATAGTGATGTGATAAAAGCGTGTTTCAGAATTCCTGATAACAATGTAACTTCACCACACAATGACACTGATATTATAAATATGCTTAATTCCATGCACTATGCACTTCCTACTTCTAAACTGAGTGATATTACAAAAATGGGTCTTAGGAAGGAGTGGAGTTTCTTGTGTGATGTAGTTACTAAGGTTTTCTCTAGAAAAATCAGTAATTTTGATTCAGTGAATATTTCCATGCTTAACATGCTATACATGCTAGTTACAGATAAATTTTATAATTTCAGTGACCTTGTCTTGTTTGAGTTAGGTTTCAAATTAGGAGAGTTAAATAAAAGAGGTAAGAATGTGTATTATGCTAGATTTCTCATGTTATTAGCTAACCACCTTTGTAAAGAGATTGTGCTTGAGAACCCTAACAACAAACTGAATCGTTGGGTTCAAGAGAGAAGACTCCTTGCAGACTTGAACAGGGCCAATCATCATAAGGATGTGTCGATGTTCTACTTTCCTGTAATGTAGACACCTCAGGTAAGTGAGGTAAGTTCATCCATCCCTACAACTAATCCAACCTCCACAATTTCTTTGAATTCAGGAGTAGCTATACAATTGTACCAATGACCAAACAGTTGCCTACCAAAGCTGCCAAACCAACTACAATTTCCAAATCAAAATCAAAGAAAACCCCCTCTGGTATCTCTCAAAAGATGCCAGTTGAAAAATCCACAAAAGCAAAAGAGGGGAGTGTGAAGGAGGGAAAGTCAGGTGAGGGAAGGGGTGAACATCAAAAAAACCCCAAGAATAAGGTTGGAGAGTTGAGTGAATCCCAGCCTAGCCACACTGCAGTTTCCCAACAAACTGCAGTGCTTAAAAAAGACAAAAGCTCACTTCTAGCTGCATCCTCCCAAAAGGATGTGGTTATTGAACAAAGCTCTCAGCCAAGAGCACAGGCCAAGAGGGTTAGGGACACAAGCTCACCCCAAACTTATACAAGAAAGAAGAAATCTAAAACCTCTGGGGATGCACAGGGCACACACACTGTGCAAACTCGTGCTAAAGACACAGTCACTGCACCTTCTCAAGTTCAGTTTGATGTGGCTCCAATAAATGTGGAGTCACAGCCAAAATCTCTAGTTATAGAAGCACCTCATACACCATACTCACCAACAAACTCTCTGGATGTGGATACGATAAACACATCAATTTATGATTCCCCTTCTTTAACTCTGTTGGGGAAGCCAAAATCTAGTGCAAGTGAGCATCATCTTTTAGATGATTTGTTGGCTCACTCGCCAATTCTTTCATAAACTGTTGTGACATCTGTGCCCAAAATATCTTCAACCAGCACAGAGTCAACAATAGTTTCTCTTCCCAACTCATTCATTTCTATTCTCTCGACGGATATTGCTCATCCGTCGAGTAGTGATTGTATCCCGACGGATAAGCCTAACAGCAGCTATCCATCGGATAGCATTACCACTCACTCGATGGATATCACTCATCCGTCGAGTATCTCTGTACAGCTTCAAACTTCAATTATTTCAAGTGCAGAAGATTTAGTGGTTGTACAGTCACTCTTAGGATTGAGAGAGGAGAGTGTTTTGAGTGAGAGGCTGGGTTGCTCCCAGGCAAAAGGAAAGGAAATGAGTGAAAATCTACAATCCATTTCTTCAGGATTGGCAAAAGGGAGTGAGAGGAGTCCCACCTTAGTAGGTGAAGGTGAGGGTGTGAGGGTGGGGAGCCAGGGTGAGACCCTGATGCAACAAAAGAGAGAACATGAGAGAAAAGCAGGTACAGAGGGTATAAGGGTGGAGCCAGCCATTGCTCATGAGTCAATGATTGTGGATGATGCTGAAAAGAAAAGATCAGCAATATTACAAAGCTGTAATTGATAATATTTTCTTGGATGCTGACACTTTTACTCATCATGTGTCAGCCTATCAACTGTTGGCTGATCAGGGCAATGAGGAGGCAGAGAAGACTTTAAATCTAGTACATACTTCAGAATCTCTACAAAGGGATAAAGTTGCTGTCAATTAAATGCCTTCTATAGCTGGTGAGCCATCTGAAGAATTTAAAGTAAATTATAATGATGATGACTCTATTTCATTTTAATGGAAGCATGACGTTAGGGGGAGATGAAGGCCCAAGTTCTATTTCAGATCTACCTGAATGGGCATTGACAAAGGAGTCTACACCAAGACAATTCAATGTATCTTTAGTCAAACAAATCATGTCTATCCAAAAGGCCATTCAGAACACCTCAAATGCTGGTACCAAGGCTATTCTTCAAGCCCACCTAGATTCTCTACATCTCATGAAGCTACAACAATTAAGACAGAATCTAAGTGTGGATCAGCTTAAAAAGGATATAGCTGACTTGAAGACCTACAATTCTGAGAAGCTGGATTCAATCATGCCCTATGGTACCATGCAAGATCTGCTACTGAGACTGAGAAGAGAATCTGATGCTGAAAAGAAGCTGACCAAATTGGAGGACAGAGTTCAAGCTATTGAAAACTCTGTGGTCACCATTCTTCAAAATCAACAGTCTCAGACCAGCCTACTAATGCAACTGGCTAAAGCACAAGGCTTAACCCCTCAACTTGATGATAACAAAAAGGGGGAGAAAGGACCAAGTGAGGGGGAGAAACTTCAGATACAGATCAGTAAAGTAATTGTGCCTTCAATTACTGTCTCAAAGCCACCAGTTACATATGGTATAGATCTGATTCAAGCAGCAGCAGCTAACTTGAAAGTTACTGAAAAAGAACAGTTGAGTTTGGTCAACTGGAAGAAGATTGATGAGGAGATACAGAAAAAGTTTGAACTTGTCAAGGAGCCAGTAAAGTCAGTCATCCATCACTCTCAAGTCAAGCAAATCAGTATGAAGGAGATGAGCATGAACTATCTGGAAAGAGGACAATCTTCCTGCATCAAGTCTCCAAACGCTGAAATGATTCTTAAACCAAGGGCAAACTACTCAAAATCATCCTTGAAGAACCCCTTGGACACTGTGTATGAGACACCCAAGCCTGATGAGAAGAAGCTTCTGTCAAGATCAATTGCCTTCTATAAAGATCCAGCTGATTCAGCTTTAAAAAGAAGAATTGCTAAGATATTCAGAAATGGGAAGGAAATTTGTGTGGTAGCTGGACATCCATAATTTGCTCAAGCAAAGAGAGAAGAAAAAGCCAGATTGAAGCAGGAAAAGAAGCAAGCTACTCTAGATGCAAAGAAGACTAAACAAAAGAAAGAGCAGATTGCTATCTTGGCCAAGCTACAGGCTGTGAATTCATCTCAACAAATTCCCTCTCAACCATCTGAAGCTACTGAATCATGGAAGCAAGTTGAAGAACAGAAGAAATCTCTAAGAAAGAAATAATTGGCTAAAAGAACAAAAAGGAATTGTTGACAAGGAATTGGAAGATCAATTTCCTAAGGAACCCACACCAGCTACAATTCAAGTATCAAAGCCCTCTGTGGTATTTGAAGATATAAGGGTGGTGGATCCCTACAGGAATATTCATGGTGAACCTATTGTGCCCAAGGATGAGCCAATAGAATGGGATAACATACCAATTCCTGACCTCAGTCTACCAATCCTTAGCAAGCCAAAAAGAACAAAGTCAAGGGCAGTCAAGAAAGTGAAGCTATCACCTCTCAAATCCAAATCTGTAATTAAAGCTCAGCCCAAAGCAAATAAGGGAGACTACTTGTACTTTTGCGACATCAAAGAATTTTCTAATCTAAACCTCTATCTGGATGAACTGGATGAAGTGAGGGGAATTGATGCATACAGAAACCTACCCGAAAGGTTAGTGTTCAAGTACAAAGGAGGAAGGGAGATTCAGTGGCCACTTCACAGGATTCTTCAAGAGAGCCAAGCTGTACTGATTAAAGTTTATTCATCCTTCAAGAAGAACTTTGGATTCAATGTCACTGCAAGAAGACTAGTATTGAAGAAGATTGAAGAACTAAGGAGTGTTAGAGCTAAAGATGCACTCCCAAAAACTCTAATCATCCCATACACAAAGAGAAGAGTGCATCTAAGGCCCTACTGGTTGATGGAGTTCATGGATGACAAAGGTGTGAGAAGATTCTTCAGATTAGAAGACCAATTGAGCATCTCTAGCAATGAGACTCTCTTGGAAATTCAAGGAAAGCTAAATCTCTCAGAATCTGATGAACTGAAATTCCACAGGCAGCTCTAAAATCAGATTGATGAAAACAACAGAAAGCTTGGAAGAAGATCCAGACCTTCAAGAAACTAGATAAATCTGCTCAGGCTAGAGGAGCATCTTGAAATGACTGTGAGCCAAAACTTTGTACATTTTGTTTATTTGAAGCACTTTTCAGTATTATCTACTTTCTTTTAAAGTTGTATGTTTAGGATGTTTTGTTATCATCAAGTATCTCTTAATTTATGGCTACAATTCCAGTAGACATAAATTGGGGAAGATTATTATGCATATGTTGTGTACTTGATGATGACATAAACAAAACACCTAAGTAGATTTTACTTGGTGAAATAATGTAGCACTCGACGGATAAGAATTATAGTCCCGACGGATAACTCATTTCAGTCCCGACGGATGATGACTTATTATCCATCGAGTGTGTAGCTTATGTAATAATGAGTCTGTGGCACATTTCTGCATACACCTTTGTATAGATTCTGTAGTAGCATATAAGTCATGTTGACTTTAACTAGATATGCAGAATAGGTTGATTAATTGTACATAGATGATGTTTTATAATTCTGCATACGTGTAATGAAGTCAAGTGCCTGATTGCTACCCGGCGGATAATCTACAAAACACTCGACGGATGATCAACAATCCAACGGATGATTATTAACTTGACGGATGATCATGAACCTAACGGATAAAGAATTCAAACATCAGTTGACAGTGACAACTGGTCACATCCATCGAGATGTATGCAAACAGAATGAGGAAGCCTATTAACTAGGTAATAGAGAACAAAGTAGCAAAGGATAAAAACTGATAGTTTTTATAATGATTCTATCTTTTGACTTTGTAATCTTGGTAATATATAAATCAAGTAGTAGCAAATAGAAACTAAGATCTGAGAAACACTAAGAGAAACATTTGTAAGCAGAATTCTTAGCATTTCTCTGTATTCTCAGTAGTTCAACATTTGTAAGCAGCTGTGTTCATTACACAGAGTTCTCTCGATATAATATATATCTCTGGTGGAATTGTTTAAATCCACCAGAAAGTTTTTAAAGATTCTTATTTTTAATTACTTGTGTCTTGATTCACGTAAGTTTTTATTCCGCATTGTGCTAATCAATACACTTATATTTATATTCGAGTTTGAACATTTTTATTTCAAGAAAAAGGTTCAAGAATTCCATTCAACCCCCCTTCTGTAATTCTTGCTATATTGTTAAGGGACTAACAAGATTTATGAGTCTTAGCCAAGATCCAGTTAAATAAGTGCAAGTAATTGGCTTAAGATTGTGCTTTCAAAGTTTGGAAGAATAATTATGAGTATTTTATTGATATCGTAGTATAACCCCACGGAATACTGAAAGATGTTAGAAGGGGCTTATACGATATGACTCGTAATTATTTATATACACGATATGTGTTAGCCAAGATCCAATTAAATAGCGTGAAAGTAATTGGCTAACTCGTGGATTTGATTTGTCCTTAATTTTAACGGATGATTACGAAGTGTTTATAGATCGAGTTATAATCCCCCGGAACACTAAAGATGTTAGAAGGGATTAAAACTATGCTTCATAATAATTTATGTACACGAAATGTGTTAGCCAAGATCCAATTAAATAAAGTGCAAGTAATTGGATAACTCGTGAACTTATTGTGTTTTGATATTTGACAAATTACGAAGTGTTTATAGATCGAGTTATAATACCCCGGAACACTAGAGATGTTAGAAGGGATTAAAACTTTACTTCGTAATATTTTATGTGCATGAATAATGTTAGCCAAGATCCAATAATAAAAATAATTGGCTAATTCGTGAACTTGGGTCAAATATAATCTCCCCTTTGGAGATAAAGTACTTTTGTTTATAGATCTTCTTTTTGAGATGATTTATGTGAAGATCAAGTACTTATTCAAATTCCGAGTTTGAATCTTAGTTCTCTTGAGAACTTTGTTTATAAGAGATCTTGTATTAGAGCTTAAGATGAATTAGAGAAATTAAGTACAAAGCTCAGATAAAAAGAACTCGAATAAGAAGCTAAAAGTTATCACTTTTGAAGAATGGTCGAAAAAGTTTGCCGGAAAAATTCGCCGGAGGTTCGGCCGGATTTTGGGACTTTGGTCGAACTTGGGCAGCCCTTAGGGAGGCCGGAAAGTGGTATTGGATGAGCTCACCTGGTGGGATAAAGCTTGATTGGGTGAAGCTAAGCTTGGATTTCAAAAATCTTGTATATATGTAAGTATATAGAAGAGAGAGAAGGTTTTTGAGACGAAGTGTGTGTATAGAATTTGAAAGAGATGAAGAGAAGCGCTTCTTGAAAAAATCCCAGCAACTTTGTCGCTCTTTATCTTGAAGAAAATGGGTTGGGGTGTGGGTTTATTTATAGGAGAAGTTGGGTGGATTGAATGGTGGAGATTTGAGGAAAATGGATGGTGGATGGTGTATGTCACTTGGATTGATGACATGGCAAGTAGGTTGTGTTTCTTTGATATAGCCATATAAGACAAACAACTTTATGGGTTCAAAAACCCGGCTGATATATTTGAATATATATTTATTTTCCCTTTTCTTTTAATCATTGTTTAATCATTTTAATTAAGGATTAAACACCATTAATTATGACCACCTTAAAAACTCATAAATAAATACCATAAAAAATATGATAAATACTTAAATAATATAAAATGATGTCCTGCAAGTTTTGGTCAACTTTAGTCAATGGTAGCTAGGTCAAACGTGGTCAACTGTGGGACGAACTGCCTCGATTTTTGTGCCCGGACAAAAATTCTCCGAATGCTACGAAATTTTTACCATACTTAGAAAATAGCATTTAAATGATCCATACCAAATTTCAAGTCATTATAGCATGTGGAAGTATTTTATCTAAAAATAAAACTGTTATGTCAGCCTTTCTTCCAAGTGAAAATATCATTGGTCTTGAAATAAAGGAGATGGATCTTTTGACCAAGGTTTTGACTTGAATAAATACTTAAAATATATTTCCTAATATATAAAATATATTTGGATGATAGGAAATGCGTTTTAGTATTTTTGAATAATTTTCTCCGAGAAATGTTGTTTTTACGAAACGAGAGAAAATTATTGTAAGTATACAGAAATGAGTTACAAAACTGGATATTAATATTCCAACCATGAATATTAATAATCTTTGAATAAAAACTCTTTTTACATATATAGAGATATATTTTGAAGCGAAGAGTTAAGTATTTTTGATATAGCACGAGACCTCTAAAGAATATTTCTGATATATTCCTTATTCGAGCTTGTTGTCTTATTCCTATTGCAACACAGATCTAAGAAATATCTGATAAGTGGATTTTATATCCACTTGAAATGCTACATTATAAGCTTAAATTGGTGTTTTGGACTCAAGTTGTTGGTATTTTGATGTATTTTTGTGTTATTGCATTTCAGGTATCAGTTAAATAAGAAAGGAGCTTTTAAAGGAAATATGATAAAAATTTATCAGATTTGGAAGCCAATCCCATTTTCAAGTTGTAGAGAATCTCGTTAGCTTCGCGTGGGCAGTTGAATCGCCTAATTCTGACGAGTAGAACTGAAGTTATGGCCAAAATAAGATTCATCATAATTTTTTCCAAACAGGCTCCAGGCGCTCTCCTGGGATGTGGGGCGGCCGCTTGGGAGCTGAAGCGCCCGCCTGGAGAGCTGAGGCGGCCGCCTGAGGCGCGGCTGGTCGCTGATTTCGTTGAAAAAGTCTTTTTGAGTGGAATTTGACGATTTTAAGGGTCCAGTTCCACTAGGGGCATATATACTTAAAAAAGGGTTTTCATCATCCGGGAAGATTGGGATACCAAGGAGAAGAAGACCTAGAAGCACAGAGCAACTCCGAAAAAGAAGTTCTTATTTTCAGCTTGTGATTCTTTGAATTAGTTGTAACTTTGGATACTCGTTTTCATTTTTGTTGAACCTAGATCTCATTTATTCATACTTTGATTATTATTCAGTTTATTAAGACCTTGTTTTATACCATGCTTTCATTGGAACCCATGGTGACGATGAGTTCGATTATGAGCTAATCGTTATCATGGGATTCTAGCGGATTTACTTATGGATTTCTATAGTTAATTTTTTTTGATATCTTGGTGTGTGGTGATTGATTGATATCCTATTATTGGTTGTGCTTATTCGTCTTATGTGCGTAGCTAACATATAAGATAGCGTGTTAATCTCTATTGAAGCGACAGTGAATATAAAGGTTTAGAACTTGCCATGCTAGCATAGGTTCATGTATTGTATGCATGATTAGTAGGTAACTCTAACCATTTTACTTGCCCTATATAATAAAGATAGATTACTTATGCTTAAACTGTTATGTTGTCAAATAATATAGACATATAGGGTCTCAATATAATTGGTGTCTATTCAGCTTCTATCTCTTTTATGGATGTCTGGTAGAATAGTACTCGTGCAACGAAATTTGGCGTTTATCAGTTTCGTGTTATCTGATTAGTGTCATCACTATCACATGCTAAGGTTAAGAACAATAAGGCTATTGAATGAAGTATTTAATGAAGTTAAAATCCTATGTTTGTCATATATAGTAATTCAACCTCAATTCTCTTAGTTAATGTTATTTAGTACAATCTCTTAGTTTAATCAAAACCCAATTTGTTATTTGTCTTAGCATTGAGCGATAACCATACATTGTTGCATAGGTGCATAAATTGAACTTAACCTAAACCAGTCTCTGTGGGAACGAATCTGATTTATATCTTATACTACTTGCGAACGCGTATACTTGCGTGAATATTAGCGCGTGTTTTCGCCCTAACAATATCATATCTTGATGTTTCTTCTTTGATCATATTGCCTTAGAGATATATTCCATAAAGATATAGTTTTGATATTTTGCAAGAATGGAATATCTCTTTATCTGTTTAAAAGACATGATTTTGCTAGTTTGACTTTTTGACTCTGATTTGGATCAGTTAAATTCATGTCCTAATGGAGAGGATCTACGTGTTCTTAATTTTATGTTTAATCGTACAAATACCAAAATAAATAATATATCTAAGATATCCATTCATAGACCTTGTAGGCAGTTCTCTCCAATGAATATCCCCTTAAAAACTTTTGAGTCAAATTTTTTCACATATTCATAGTTGTCTTTTAAAATGTAACACTTGCTTCCAAACACATAAAGAAGCTTTCTCTTAGACATGACTGAGTATGGTGATTTTCCATGTGCCTAGTTAATGAGATATCTGTTCTGAGTATAACATGCAGTGTTAACAACCTCTTCCCAGAAACTTGTTAGCAACTTGGCATCTTGCAGCATTGTTCTAGCAGCTTCAACTAATGTTCTGTTATTTTTCTCAACTACTCCATTTTGTTGAGGTGTTCTAGCAGCTGAAAATTCCTGTACAATGCCTTTGTTTTTGCAAAATTCACTCAATGTTGCATTCCTGAATTCTGTTCCATTATCACTTCTCAATCTCTTTACACAATTATGATTTTCAGCCTATTTCTCTATCTTCTTGATGTGCTCAATTATGATGTGTGGAGTCTCATATTTAGAGTGCATGAACTATACCCAAGTGTATCTTGAGAAATCATCCACCATCACAAGTGCATATTTGTTCCTTGAAATTGACAAGACATTTACCGGTCCATACAAGTCCATGTGAATAAGTTGTAATGGTGCACTTATAGAATTCACAGTTTTTGACTTGTAACTTGATCTTTTCATTTTTCCTTTCTGACAAGCTTCACAAACCTCAACTTGAGCAAACTCCAGATTAGTCATGTCTCTTACTAACTCCTTTTTAACCAAGGTGTTCATTGCCTTGAAATTCAAGTGAGACAACCTTTTAGGCCATAGCTTGCTTTGTTCTTCTGATGCCTTGGTGTAGAAGCAACAAATACCATCTTTATTTGTTGAGTCCAAGTC
Source organism: Apium graveolens (assembly GCF_009905375.1). NCBI lineage: Eukaryota > Viridiplantae > Streptophyta > Magnoliopsida > Apiales > Apiaceae > Apium > Apium graveolens. The sequence continues at coordinate 142,267,335 of NC_133656.1, read as the reverse complement.
TACAATAAATAAGCTTCCTTTTCTTGCTCCTTTCAGAGCAACTTCACCAGTTTTCTTGCTGATAAAAGTACATTCTTCTTTGTTGAATAAAACTTTAAAACCTTTATCTGCAAATTGACTAACACTGAAAAGATTCACTTCAAGACCAGCTACCACTGCTACATTATCAATGACAATATTTCCAGAAACGATCTTGCCATATCCCATTGTAAATCCTTTGCTGTTGTCTCCAAAGGTCACCAAAGGGCCAGCCTTCTCCTCAAACTGTGATAGCAGGGCCTTATCACCTATCATATGTCTGGAACACCCACTGTCTATGATCCATATGACCTTCTTCATTTTTCCCTGCACACAATGAGTTTTAAGTGTGTTTAGCAACCCAAGTAGTGTTGGGTACTTTCTTCTTGTTAACTGATTTAGCAGAAGTAGAACGAGTTGTTTCAGATAAAATAGAATTCAATAACTATTATGCATTTTCCCTATTTGTTATAGACCCATTTTTTGTTTCTTTAAGGTCTATTTTCAGTTTGTGGCAACTCTTCATCACTTTCAAGTTACAAGGGATGCAATCAAACTTGTCACAGAATGTGTAGGGATCATTTGCATCTACTTCAATGTATTTGCAGGCTCCTTCAACTGGCTTGCTAACAACCTTTTTACAAAGGTGAGTTAGGTGATTCACAGAGCCACATTTTTCACATATCTTTCTTGGAGCATCTGCAACATAACAAAATTATTGCTTTTTTATCCCTATTTTCCCATTTCTATTTCTCTTTTTCTTTCTTGCATCTTCAGTTTTGGTTTCTTTGACAGGTATCTTGGAACTTCGATTATCCATGAGCTTCTCTTCAACTTTGAAAGATTGGGTTGCTTCTTCATCTTTCTTCTCATTGTCTTCATCATCAATTTCTTGCTTGATAATCAACTCTTCTTCACTGAAGTTAATTTCACATGCCTTGAACATAGGTGAATCAACCTTTTTCAGGATTGTTGGAACATTTTCATTTTCAGTTGCTTTCCCTTTATCACCTATATTTTTCTTCTTGTTGTTCAAGGCATCATAATTAAAACCAATAGCAATATTTGTACATGGCTTGTTTTTCTCATGGTAATGTCCAACTAACTCAGATGCATTCTTGAAGGACTTCAATTTAACTTCATTCTTTTCTAGCTTCTCCCTTAGCACTGCTTCAATCTCACTTGCACACTTGAGCTTGTTCTTCAGATATGCATTCTTTTGTCTTACAGCTTCAAGTTCTACCATCAACATTTCAGCTTCTTATTTCTCATTTTCAAGCTTCTCATTTATCTTTGTCAGTCTGCTAACTTCTTCATTAGCAACAACATACTTGTATGTTTGTGAAACATTTATGTGATCATCTTCTCTACAGTTTCCTTATATTGACTCACATTTAATTCAATGGTAGTGAGAGTTGGTACCTGTGATTTTGATGAGGATGACTCTCCTTGCTCCAAGTCCATTAATGCATAATTTTCAACTTCCTCATCTTCATCATTATCACAATCATCCCAACTTTTTCCCTCTACAATATAAGCTTTGCTTTGTTGTTTCTTCAGAAGAGCTTCATACTTTGCTTCCAAATCAAAATAAGCTTTGTCTTTATTTGCTTTCTTGGGTTTCATGCATTCTTTAGAAAAATAGCCTAGTTCATCACAATTGAAGCACCTTATTTTTGATCTGTCAACAGATCCAGTTTGGTAACCATTTTTGCTATCAGATGTGTACTTTCCTTTTCCTTTCCAGCTGCTGTCTTTATTGAATGACTGTCCTTTACCCTTGAAGAATCTTGGCTTCTTTACTCTAATATTAGAGAATTTCTTGCCAGATAGGCCATTGACTGATCAAGCTCATCAAGTTCATCCAGGGTGTAGAACTCATCTTCTTACAATTCTAGTATGACTTGTTCCTGTGAATTATTGTTTCTTTGCTCACTGGCTGAGGCAACTGGAGTCTGGGATCTTGGCTCATCATTAGAGGTCTGGCTTTCATTGACAATTAGAGCACTTGAACCATCTACCACATGCCTTTGACCAGCTCTTAATGATTTCCTTTTAATCATCTCTAGTTCATATGTTTTTAAGATTCCATATAGAACTTCCAGTTTTATTCTGCTCAAATCTCTCCCTTCTCTGATTGCTGAAATTTTCTGTTCCAAATGATCAGGGAGTGTAAGCAAAAATTTCAGATTCACTTCTTCAGCTTCATAGTAATTTTCATGGAGCTGCAAGGCTTTATTAGTTTATTGAACCTTTTAAACACATCAGTGATACTTTCTTTTGGCTTGGCCATGAAACCCTCATATTGTGAAATCAGTATCCTTCTTTTATTAGATCTAACTTCCTCAGTTCCCTCACAGAGTATTTCAATCTTTTCCCGGATCTGCTTGGCATTGTCACAGTTGACAATGTTGTTGTACATTACATTGTCAAGTGACTCTATCAATATCAGCTGCAAGCTACCATCCAGGGAAACTTTCTCTTTTTCAGGTTCAGTGTACTCAAAAGGGTCTTTTGGAGCATAATGAGATGGAATAACCATATCACCATCTGTTGATTCCTCAACTCTAACTATAGGAGTGAAGGGCCCATTTTTTAGAATATGAATGTAGAGTGAATTAGCCATCCTGATAAACAGCAACATTTTCTTTTTCTAAAGAGTGTAGTTAGCTTTGTCAAAAGTAGGAATTTTGATTCTACTGATTTTCTGTGTATTCATTCTTCCAAGATCTTGAATCCGTTTACGCTTTTCTTGAACTATTTTGGTTTTAAACAAAGTAAATCAATTCTTGTAGTAAGATGTGTTATAACGGAAGTTAAACATGCATCTATGAATAACACAGATCTTTCAAAACTCACTTAATTTTATATTAAAATTAAGAATGTTTTGCTACAAAATTTCTAGGCTCTTTGTTGATAAAGAGCTTAGCTTCTACTTGAGAGAAATATAATAATTCTTGATCTAATTGTTAATGACTAGTATTAACTTTATATCACAATTAACGTCTGGTTTACACAGTGTACCATAAGATATGCTATTCACTTTAGTAAACTGTCGCTAATCATTTCCATTTTAGGAAAAGTATATCTTCCATTTCTGGCTTAGCATATCTTTGCATATTGTGTTTATCTTGATCTTTCTTTGTCAGTTAATCTCCACCCTTGATCTTGCACACTCTTCAAGGTGCTTTTTGTAGACTTGTCAATCCAACTGGTTGAATTCTTTGTTGATTGTTAATCTTGGATATTGAACTGGCCTGCAATTTGTACTTTGAGATTTTATCTCGAGATCTCCATTTAGGAATGTAGAGATCTTGACATCTCGATAAAAATAATGACTTATCGAGAGATCTAATACTTCATAGTTGATTTGACTTGTAGAGGTCTCTGAGTTCTTTATAAGAAATTTTGGCTTATCGAGATCTTTAATCTTCATATCTTCACTTTGACTTATCGATATCTCTGAGTTCTCTAGTGACTTATTGGCTTATCGATAACTCAGAGTTCTCTAGTCAAATTTGACTTGTCGATAACTCAGAGTTCTCTAGTGAAATTTGACTTGTCGATATCTCTGAGTTCCCTAGTGAAATTTGACTTATCGATAACTTAGAGTTCTCTAGTGAATGTTGACTTGTTGATAACTCTGAGTTCTCTAGTGAAGAAATGACTTGTCTATATCTCCAATCTTCATGTCTTCAATTTGACTTGTTGATATCTCTGAGTTCTCTAGTAGCTTTCCTGAATTCTCTATAAGTCATTTGGGGTTCTCGAGTGACTTCTCTATAACACTAAATCTGTGACTTGTAGAGATCTTGACTTAGAATATTTTTCTCAAAACAGATTTATTCAACTCCAAGCTTCTTCATAATTCTTATGAGGCATGATCTTCTTGATCTTCTTCCAGATAGAATTCTTAGGCTTGACACTGTTAACAGAAAAAGACTCCATTATGCTCTTTTGACATTTTTACAGACTTTAAATGTTACAAGTACAAAATACAAATTAAGATTACAATACAACTTACTTAGGGTTAATTTGACTTAGTCTTATTAAATTACAGGCATGTCTTGCACAACAGTTGGCTTCCTATTCTTGAATAATTGATAGGGAGTCTTGCATTTTGCTTGATTGACCGAAGAAATATTCTGAGTGTAGCATGCAGTATTTACAGCTTCAGCCCAAAAACCAAATAATAGAGTTTTTCTGAAAAGAAATACTTTCATCTTGACTTGCTTTGCTGAAAAGACAAGTCATAGAGTTTGCACTTGATGAGTTAAAGTCAGCTAAATACACATTTCATTTTCTCACTCCAGTGAGAACCACTTTGTTTTCCTTCTTATTTATAACAACACGGGCTTCAGAATTGAATGTTACTGAGTTGCCCTTATTATAAAGCTGGCTGATACTCAAAAGATTATATTTGAGTCCATCCACTAGAGCAACTTCTTCAATAATGACATTGTCTTTTGAAATCAAATCATATCCCACAGTATACCATTTGTTGTTATCTCCAAAAGTAATACTTGGGTCAGCTCTCTCCTTGAACTCAGTGAGCAGGGTTAAATCTCCATTCATGTGCCTTAAGCAACCACTATCCAAATACCACAGATTCTTTCTATTTCCCTGCACACATCAAAACCAAATCAAGTTAATTTTGGTACCCACATTTCCTTGGGTCCTGCCTTCTTAGGCTTGTCCTAATTTGACTCAGGTGATTGAGTTTCAACCTTGGTCAATAGAGTAGGGCTTTGAAAACCATTCATAATTGCAGAACTATCATGCACAGGTTGATTAACATAAAATGGCATATTATGTGCAAACATGTTATTCCAGTATGGCATGCTAAATAGCATCTGAGGCATATTAAATGCAGCATGGTAAGGATTTTGTGCAAATGGCATATTAGCAAATTGTGCATTCAGATTCTATGGAGGTATAACAAGCATGACATTCAAAGGAAATGTAGGCATGCTAGGAAATGAGGGAGGTGCAGACATAGATGCAGGAATAACATATTTACAATTAACATACAAATGATTAACACTACCACACTTAATACAGATTTTTCTAGGAGCATATTTTTCAGGTGTGTAGTTATGCTTGTTAATACCTAGTTTTCCATTTCTATTATTTTTCCTTTTTGAGTCTACTTTAACCTTAATTTTCTCCAATCCGTCATTCAATTGCTTGACTGACAGATGTCCTATATTAGCTCTCTTGTTTTCCTTGACTTGACTTGTTTCCCATGTAACAAAGTTTTTGAAAATTGATCCATATTTTTCATTTATCTTAGCTAGCTTGACTTTGCTAACTGGCTTTCTTTCACTCGACGGATGTGGTTCATTGTCTTTCGACGGATAAATCTTCTTATCATTCGACGGATCATCTTCATTATACGTTGAATCCACATCTGTAGAAAGTCCTTCTACCAAACTAAGATCCAGTTTCTCTTTACTCTTTTTCCAGGCTTCCTCACAAAAAGACTCTATACCTTGAACTTTGGTAATTTGAGTATGGACATTTCTAGATGATTTCAAAGCCTTAATTACCTCATATTCTCGTTCAAGCTGCTTTCATAAAATCTCCTCTTTCTTTAAGGATTCAGTTAGTTCTTCCTTAGCAATTCTACACTCTATTTTTAGTTTCTCAAACTCAATAAATTGAGTTTCTAACACATCATTTCTTTCACTTAAAAATAGATTGTTATCTTTAATAATGGTGTTTTCTTTAGTGAGTGATTTAAGTGTAACACACAAGTTATTTAACTCTGTAGACATGTCATTTATAGCATCATTACATTCAGCTTTGGAAAGATGTGCTAGATTAGTGGTGATTACCTGATTGCTTGAAGAACTAACCTCTGCTTCATCTGATTTGGCCATCAGGGCTAGGTTGACATAGCTTGTTTCTTCATCTTTATCTACCCCATCAGCTGCCCAGTCACTATCTTGAGGCAAGAAAGCCCTTTCCTTTTGTTTGAGCAATTCAAAGTATTTCTTTTTGTAATCCACGGGCTTAAACTTCTTTCTTCCAAAATCAGGCTTTCTGCATTCACTTGCAAAATGACCACTCAAGCCATATTTGAAACATTTGAATTTGGATTTATCCACCATGTTTCTATTTGGCTTGGCTACTCTAAAATTCTTTTTGAATTTGAGCTTGGCAAACCTTCTTGATAGGAAAGCTAGATATTCATCTATATCCTCCATTTCATCTTGACTAAGATGGTCTTCACGTTCAGCTACTAGCCCCTTTCCTTTGCCTTCACCAACCCTGGGGTTTGGTGCAGATTCCACAGCTTCAACCTTCATCTCTTTCACTCTCTCTTGTTCAGCTACCAAAGCTATAGATCCTCCTTTCTTTCTTCCTTTCTCTATTTTCTCATCTTGTTCCATTTCAAGCTCATAAGTCTTTAGAATGCCATACAGTCTCTCCAAAGTAAATTCCTTGTAATCTTGATAATTTCTGAGAGAGACGGTCATAGGCTTCCACTCTTTTGGTAGAGATCTAATGAATTTCAAGTTTGAATCTTTTGTTTGATAGACTCTTCCATGCAATTTTAGTGTATTTAGTAGTTTTTGAAATCTACTAAAAATGTCACTTAGAGATTCACTGTCTTCACAATGAAAGTGCTCATACTGCTGAATTAGAAGTTGCATTTTATTTTCCCTCACTTGCTCAGTTCCATCACATATGATTTGAATTTTATCCCAAATATCTTTAGCAGTCTTGCAGTTGATGACATTGTCAAACATATCTCCGTCAAGACCATTGAACAAAATGTTCATAACCTTATTTTCTTTGTGTACTTGCTCAATGTCTTTATTTGTCCATTCTGCTTGTGGCTTTGGGACACTTTGCTCATTGCCTAAAGCACTTTCAGTATCTGTAGCAGCTCTTACAGGAACATGAGGGTCTTTTACAATACAATCAACATACCTTTCATCTTGAGAGAGAAGATGCAGGTGCATTTTTACCTTCCAATGGTGATAGTTGTCTGTATCCAAGAATGGAATCTTTACTCCAACATCCTTTCTACTCATGTTGTTAGTTGCTTTGATCTTTAAACTTTTTGTATGTCAAGAGCTTGATCTGATACCGATTGTTATTCCCTAACAATCTAGCAACTAGAATGACAGAAGAAGGGTTGAATATAATTCTTGGTTTCTTTATAATTTCAAGAACTTCTTTACAATATTATATAACTGTGGTTGAATATGCTAAGTGCGGATAATAGAAATTGAAGTATTCAAACCACAAAGTAACTAAACACACAATGTTTAAAACTTTCTGGTGGATTTGTTGTTTCCACCAGAGATATATATTGCTAAAGATCTTTGTGATGCTGTAAAGCACACATCTGCTTACAAGAGAAAATTACAGAAGAAAGAACTTAAAATTCTTGACAGATCTAGCTTTTTATATTTCTGAGTTCTCTCTAATGCTCGACTGATATTCTCAAATCTTAATTCCACTTGCTGCTTCTTAGTTTATATATAACCAAGTTACATGTTAAAAAGATAAACAAATAAAACAAAACTATCTATATCTAATCACATGTTTCTTCATTCCTCTATCCAGCATCTTTGCATTTCTCCAAATTAGCATGGAAATGGAAATGTTTCTTGATCTTCATAATCCTGATTACAGGCTGCCACATTCCTTTTGTGTGTAAATCAACCCATGTGACTATCAAGTCACTATCAAATCCTGTTTGAAATTCGTCATCCGTTGAAACTCAACTGAATCATCCGTTGAGACTCTATTGGATCATCCATCGAGATGTGACTTGGGTCATCCGTTGAAACTTTAAATCCTCTAACTTTTGGAGATAGCAGCAAAGGTTTCACAATGGGATATGGCAATTTAGTTTCTGGAAATATTGTCATTGAAGATGTAGCACTTGTGGCTAGTTTATATGTAAATCTCCTGGGTGTCAGTCAGTTTACAGATAGAGGATTTAAAGTTTTATTTGATAAAGGAGATTGCTCAATAATCTGCAAAAAGACTGGTGAAATTACTTTGAAAGGAGAAAGAAAGGGAAGCTTGTTTGTTGCAGATTTAAACTCACAAATGAGGATGAAATATGTTGCTTCTACACCAAGGCATCTGTTGAGCAAAGCAAGTTATGGCACAAAAAGCTCTCTCACCTAAATTACAAGACAATCAATACCCTGGTGAAAAGGAGTTAGTGAGAGACATGCCAAATCCGTAGTTTGCTCAAAATAAAGTTTGTGAGGCTTGTCAAAAAGGCAAAATGAAGAAGTCAAGTCACAAGTGTAAAACTATGAATTCCATAAGTGCACCTTTATAACTTATCCACATGGACTTATTTGGACAAGTTCATGTCTTATCAACTTCAAGGAAGAAATATACAATTGTGATGATGGATGACTACTCAAGATACAAATGGGTAGAATTTATGCATTATAAGGATGAAACTCCACACATCATAATTGAACACATCAAGAAGATTGAGAAGCAGGCTGAAGATCAGAATTGTGTGAAGGGATTGAGGAGTGACAATGGCACAGAATTCAGAAATGTAACTTTAACTGAATTCTGCAAAGATAAGGTCATTGTTCAAAAATTCTCAGCTGCTAGAACACCTCAGCAAAATGGGGTAGTTGAGAGAAAGAATAGAACATTAGTAGAGGCTGCTTGAACAATGCTGCAAGATGCCAAAATGCCAACAAGTTTTTGGGAAGAAACTATCAACACTGCATGCTATAGTCAAAACAGATATCTCATTAACAAGAATCTTGAAAAATCACCCTACTCAATCTTATCTAAAAGGAAGCCTACTATGAAGCATCTTCATGTGTTTGGAAGCAAGTGTTATGTCTTAAAAGACAACTCTGAATATGTTGGAAAATTTGACTCTAATGTTTTTGAAGCAATTTTTCTGGGATATTTATTGGAGAGAACTGCCTACAAAGTCTATGTACTTGAACAAAAGAAAATTATGAAAAGTACATATGTGACTTTTGATGATTACAAGTGTCCAGTCTTGGAATGCCTTGATGATAATGAAGTTGAGGCCCTTAAATTTAAAAATCTCAACATTGATAGTGATTCTGAAGATGAAGTTGAAGTCAACACAAGCAATAAAATAGATGAAGAGTCAACTGAACAAGTGAATCATGAGAATAGAAGCTCATCTCAAAAACCTAAATTTCATAGCACAAACTCAGGGGGAGAATGAAAAGAAAGTTCTGCAAGTCATGCAAATGATGAAGAAGATGCATAAAATTCAAGTCAATAAACTCACACCAGAAAATGGGACAGAAGTCACACTAGAGAAGCAATCATTGGTGGCCCAAATGCTGGAGTGAGGATTAGAAGTGCAACTGCTAATGAATGTCTACATGCATGCTTTCTTTCACAAGTTGAGCCTAAAAAAATGAGGAAGCTCTACTTGATCATGATTGGATATCTGCTATGCAAGAGGAGCTAAATTAATTTAAAAGAAACAAAGTTTGGAAGTTGGTACCTGCACCAAAGAACAGAAGTGTAATTGGAACAAAGTGGGTGTTCAAGAACAAAATGGATGAAAATGGGATTGTAACAAGAAACAAAGCAAGGTTGGTTGCAAAAGGCTACTCACAGGAAGAGGGAATTGATTATGATAAAACTTTTACTTGAGTTACAATATTTGAAGTAATAAGAATCTTTCTTACATTTGCTGCACACTCAAACTTTAAAGTGTATCAAATGGATGTAAAGAGTGCATTCCTAAATGGTAAGTTAGAAGAAAAAGTTTATGTGCAACAACCACATGGCTTTGAAGATCCTGAATTTCCAAATTTTATATACCAACTTCTAAAAGCTCTCTATGGATTAAAGTAAGCACCTAGAGCATGGTATGACACACTGTCATAATTTTTGATTAAACATGGATTCTCTAGAGGAACTATTGATAAGACTCTCTTCTACAATTAACATAGTGATGATATGATCCTAGTTCAGATCTATGTGGATGATATAATTTTATTCTACTAATGAAAAGCTATGTCAAAGATTCTCAAAACTCATGCAGAGTGAATATGAAATGAGTATGCTGGGAGAGTTAAGTTAATTTCTTGGACTTCAAGTTAGTCAAAAATGTGATAGAATCTTCATCATCCAAACCAAGTATGTTAAAGTTGTATTGAAGAAGTTTGGTATAGTTTATTGTTCTCCTGCATCAACACCTATGTCTACAACTACAAATTTGGATGAAGATAAGAAAGGAAAAAGTGTAGTTATTTCAGGTTATAGAGGAATGATTGGTTCTTTACTGTATTTGACTACTAGTAGACAAGACATTATGTTTGCAACATGTCCGTGTGCAAGATTTCAAGCCAATCCAAAAGAATCACCTTTGATGGCTGTGAAGAGAATTTTCAGATACTTAAAGGGGACTCCAAACTTGGGATTGTGGTATCCTAAGGGGGCAGGCTTTGAAGCTATTGGATACCCAGATGCAGATTTTGCTGAATGCAGGGTTGGCAGGAAAAGTACTAGTGGAAGCTGTCAATTTCTTGGACAAAGACTTGTATCAAAATATAGCAAGAAACAACAGTTTGTATCAACTTCCACATCTGAGGTTGAATACACAGTTGTTGGAAGTTGTTGTGCTCAAGTGCTTTGGATTAGAAATCAACTAATGGACTAAGGCCTAGTGTTACACAAAATTCCAATTATGTGTGATAATACTAGTGTTATATCTATTGTGGCTAATACAGTTAATCATTCTAGAACAAAGCACATTGATGTAAGGTACCATTTTATTAGAGAATATGTTGCAAATGGTACCATAGAGCTCATGTTTGTTCCAACAGAAAAATAATTAGCTGACATTTTTACTAAACCTTTGGATGAAGCAACTTTCACTAGACTTGTTAGTGAAATTGAGATGTTAAATTCTTCATCCTAAAGGCAAGAACTCAGATAATGTGTTATAACAAATTGATTTTTAGTAAATCAATATTAATTTAATTTAATTAGATATTAACTGGAATATGAGTTATAAATATTTCAAAAATCTCTATATATTTATTTTTCAAATTTGAAAAGTTTAGCTTGGAATTTTTCAATTATGAGAAAACTGTCTAAATGATAATTTACATTTTCAATATGTGAAATCAACATAAGAAAAAATCAAAAAGAACAAAAGAATATAGAGAATTGAGTTCTCGATAAGTCTAATTGACTTCTTGACAAGTCATTTTAAGACTTCTCGAGTGAGTTCTCGATAAATCATTTATCTGACTTCTCGAAGGACTTCTCGACAAGCATTATTATGACTTCTCGATAAGTCATTGTAGAGATCTCGATAAGTGATAATTCACAGAGTTCTCTACAAGTATGATTTTAGACTTATCAACAACTTAGAACTGAGATGATTTAATTTAATAAATTATTTTGGTAAAATACTTTTGATAAAATCATTCTGATTTAATTTTAATTTATTCAAATAAAGATTGGAAAAATTCAGTCCATTCAGGACAAACTGAGTATTTATTTGACATCTCGATAGGTTTTTTTCAGTTCTCGATAAGAGTCAGGAAAGTGACATATCGATATGTATCTATTCTCTCAATATGACTTATCGATAAGCAAATTCCAAACGTTTATTTTGAGTTCTCGATAAGTCATTTACCTTTTACTATAAATACCCATACATCTCGACATACACCTCTTTACGCCTTCGAGATCTCTAAGTAACCTAATTTCTCCAAATCCAAACCGTTTTCTCTCATTTCAAGCTTTTTCTCTCTAATTTTTCTTACCCACTCAAATTCAAACACTTCAAATGGCATCAAGCACAGTCATATCTTTTATCCCAAAGGAAGGAACTAACTATCTTGTATTTAAAAATGCAAACCATGCTCCTGATAGCTTTAAGAGCTTTGTGAAGTTCCTTTTTGGGACATACTTTGCAGGTGCTCTAACTGCAAACCCAATTTTATATTTGGATGTTCTCAGAGATTTTTGGAACACAGCTGTAGTGAAGACGATTGTGCATGAAGACCAAGCCCATGGTGGTTAACTGCTCAAGAGGAGTTTTCTGAAAATTATGTAAATATGGCTTTGGGCATCCCTACTGATAAACTGATGGAGGTCCCAACTCAAGATGAGCTAGCTGAATTCATGGACTTCATCGATTACAGTGAAATGATCAACTTAGCCAGCCTGAACAAGAAGAATTTAAGGAAGGAATAGTCATTCCTGTTTGACTCCATTGTGAGAGCTTTCACATGTAGGAAGACAGGTTATGATAAAATTTCAAAGGTGGTCCAGAAGCCGGTATTCTCCATGGCTCACAACAGACACTTAAATGTGGGGTTCTGATTCTACAGGAACTTAGCACAAGGCTCTTAATGCCTTTGACTACAAGAGGTAAGGAAATTTTCTTTCCTAGGTTTATAATGTCTATTTTAAACCATAAAATTCAAGGCATTCATTTACTTGATGGTATAGATAGAACGCAAATAGGCAATTGTAAGCAGGTGTCCGAAATTCTATTTGGGTCACTTACCACAAAGAACAAGGTAACTGTAAGTCTCAGAATTACTCCATTTATGTTGGAGAGATTCAGGAGTTACCCTTACCCTATGCCTGACATGAGGTCTACAATCATATCTAGTACAGTAATGGACCATGTACCTGTGGAAGAACAAACACAGGAACACTAACAGGGGCCTTCCCAAACTGAGACCATTTTTTCTTTACCAATAGCAGCTAGGAAACCAACCACTTCATCCTCTCAAAAGGGTGAAGTGAGTAAAAAGAAGAGAATGCAAGCACCCCAAACTATTATTAATGAGAGTGCTAAGGATCAAACATAAATAGAGTCCACCCTGGTCAAGAAACCAAAAAAGGCAAAGCAAATTGAGTTGACCACTCAAGCCACCTCTACATCCTCCCAAAAGAATGTAGTTGAAAATTAGGGAATCAACCAGACTCCAGGGGCATCCTCTCAACTGGGTGTCTCTATTGAAAAGACCACTCTCCCTGGTGTACCCTATAAAGAGTCTGCACCATCACTTGAACACATTCAAGTGTATGAAAGAAGGAATAAGGTTGGCACACACACTGAGAGCACATCTCTTGAAGCTCCTTTATCTATTCAGGGGAGCTGCCAACACTCAGTACTGAAATCTAAAATTTCTTATTCATACAATGAGACACTTGAATCTAACTCTTAAGTGTTGCTAAAATCAAGTGACATGGTTCAAGAAACTATGATCACCATCCAGGAACCACATTTAGTTGGTGAAAGGATACACTCTGGGGTAGACCTTGATGACACCAACACAAACACAAGGGTTTCATCAGTTTTTACCGAAGACCCTATGGTAGTCTCTCAAGCACCTTCATGTGCTAAATAATCTTCACAGATTGATAGGTTTGAGGGTGGTACTTCTGAGGGGGAGCTATCTAAATTCTCTATAATTCAATTGGAGGTTCCTCATAAAGGGACAACTCCCCTTAAAACCCTAGATGACATTGCCTTAACAATTGAATTTAGGAGTCCAATTGCCAATAAGCCTGTTATAGAGGAGGCAAGTCAAGCACATACAAGTGCTAGCTCTTTGCAAGAAGAGCAAGGGTTTGAGGTCATGGTACATGACAGTAACCTGGTCAAATCCCCTCTAATTCAATTGGAGGTTCCCACAAATGGTGAACAACACACTGTCATAACCACAGTTCTAACTATGATATTTGTCACAGGTAATGTTACTGAACCTCTACCATTTACCCAAACTCAAATAGACATACCTTCTACATCAAACGTTTCTCAACAACCCTCACATCTAATCTCCCAGTGGCTCTAGGATGTTCATGCTCAACCAATCACCTTGAATGACCTTCTGGTAGATCAACTATCTGGACTTTCCAACATCACACAACAGCTTCTTACAACAGACATGTTCAATCACAACTATCAAGCAATCTTGTTGTCTTACAAAACAGATGTTGAAGACCAACAGCAGAAAATTGTCAATGAAGCTGAACAAGATGGCAATGTGGATGTTTGGTTAGACAAGGACTTTAGATTGAGCATGGATGAGGTCTTAGCAAGATTTAGAGAAGAATATATATCATAATATTGGGAAGCAATTCCAAGGCACTCAGTCCACATGAAGTCTATGATGTTGTGACAGAAGTCTACAAAGCTCAACTCAAAGCTTTACATCTCATGAGTAAAGCACTCCAACAGACTCTGAAAATTCATCAAGATAAGATTAGAAGGTTGGTGAAAGACAAGCTCGATGACCTTGTGCCAACTCAAGTAGAGATCAAGAATAAATTCTAGAAATTTACTGATCAAACGGAAAGGTTTGATATGACTAGCATGGAGCAAAGCATCAAGAATCTCAAACAGTCCTTTGTGGCTCTACATGAAGTTGTCCAGAATCATATCACCATTAATAATGACACAAGGGTCAAACTGGATCAACTTCATCAAGCTAGATATGAACCATATGCACTTTTGATGAGAGGCATCAAGGAATTAGTTCAGACAACATTTGGTACTTCTATCTCTTCAGGATCTCAACCACCAACGTCAACATCAACAAATTTGCAAATCCAAGCTCTTCAATCTTAAGTCTCCACTTTACAGTCTTCAAATGATTTATTAACAACTCAAGTCTCTCAACTCACAGCAGTGATACAAAGTCAACAGGCTGACATCAAGACTCTGGTGGACTCTCATAAGCATCTTCAAATGTAAAATTCAGTCTCTTTGGGAGCTATCATGGGTGCTCTAAACATTCCATTGCCTGCACTTTCAGAAGCCATTAGGCCTGAAATCCCTACACCTCTCATCTTTCCTGCTATCAAGCCTAAGGGGGAGATAGAGGCTAGGTTGCTACAATCATCTGACCAAGCTCAAAAAGACAAATCCAAGGCAACTGAACGATAAGTTGATGTTGGGATGAAGAGGCTACTAAAAGAAGCTGAGGGACCTAGTCTAAGCAGAGAATTTGATGAACTGCTAAAGGCCCTCAAGGCTTCTCTAAAAAACAACTTCTTCATATACGAAAAGGTATTGGACAAGAAAGTAAATTTCTTAAGGGTGATCATGGTAAATGTGGATGGTTTTCAAGAAAGATGAATTATTGTCAACATAAATGATTCTAGTGTGGATAGATGTATGCAGGTGTCCCTTAATTATCTCATAACAAGAAGGGAATTTGAATTGGACATTCTGATCAAGAAAGTCAACAGAGTGATTCATGAAGACACTTTCTTACTCAATGAATTGAAGAAAGCCGAAGTAGCTTCTTTTCCAGAAGCATATCTACAACCAATCAAGGGAGTGACATACATTTGTCCAACCACCAAACATTGCAAATATTTTCAAATTCCAAAGCAATGTGTCATGGTAAACAAGAAGCTGATAATGACTCTAGAAACAGACTTGAAGACAAAGCAGTACAAAACTGTTGAAGATGAAGACATGATCAAGATATTGGGGAGATATTTGAAGAATGCTGAAACCAAGTTGCCCAAAACTCAAATCAACACTAAGGATGACTTGGATGATGATGAGCAGAAGAAAGATGATCAAAAACCTTCTGGCTCAAATCCAAGTCAATCTTCTAAAGCAACTGGCAGCAAAGTAGAAGACAGGAAGAAAGATGATAAGAATAGGGGAGATGAAAGGAGAAGGAAGAAGAGGGAAGATGGTGAAGGAACAAAGAAAAATTTCCAACAAACTCAAATATCGTAAACTCAAACCACTAAGCCTGCAAGCTCAAACACTCAACTATCCTTGACCTCTAAGCCTAAACTCTTGTACAAACCAACTGCAAACACCTTACTTAAAATACCAATCACTTCTAGCCAAACAACCCTAAAGAAAATCTCTAACCTACCTTCATTTAAGCCACCAATCAAAACTTATTTCAAAACTGTTGGGAGAAAACCTAAGAAGCTGCAAGTTGAATAAGGGACTATCTGGAATTGCTTTAATCAGACTGACTTTCTACCTTTAAATTGGTGCATCACAGATGATGACTACTTTCAATAATTAGCTGAAGAAATAATCAAAGTTTGGGTTGTATCATTAAGAGAAGTCAGAATCTACTATCAAGATGGCTCATTCACTCTACTTGGTAGAGATTTAATGGACACACTTTCAACCACAGAAGTTAAGACGGTGATTAGCCTAATGAAGGATAAAGACATAAGTACAAGGGCATGGAGGGTTGTGATATGTGTATGGCTGAAAGTAAGAGATGAAAGAAGAGAAAAATAAAGGCTGAAAAGGAAGAAAGGGATATGAAGTATGTAGAAGAAATTTCCATGTTTGAACAAAGATCAAATGAGCTTAAGACAAAGGGGATGAGCAGAATTTCTAAGGATGGACACTCTTTGAACATAAAAGTTGGCAGATTCTCAAGGTTCAAAGTTGGTTACTTGAATGGTTAATTATTGAATGATTGGCTCAAGCTTGTGGAAGCTCTAAGAGGGACTGAAATCAAAGAGGAACTTCAAGTACTTGTAAATCTTAAGGACCTCATTAGAAAGGAATCAGGCTATGTGAATTTCATGTGATGAATTTACTTATTAAACTCATGTAATCACTCGATGTATAAAAGATGTATTTATGTTCTGTCAATTTTATGTAATCTTTTATTGTTTCATTGTAACTTGGGGTTAGTATTGTTATCAGGATTGAATTTGTGACAAGCGATCTTCTCACAAATTGGGGAAGAAGTCCAAAATGGCTTATAGAGAAGTCTCAGAGATATCGACAATTCAAATTGAAGATATAAATATTGGAGATATCGACAAGTCAATTTCTTATTAGAGATCTCAGAGATATCGACAACTCAAAATGTATATAGAGATCTCACATATATCGACAAGTCATTTCTACATGCAGAGTATTGAAGACCTCGATAAGCCAAGTTCACTTATAGAAAACTCAGAGACATCGACAAGTCAAAGACACTTTTAGAGAACTAAGAGATCTCGATAAGCCATTATACTTATCGAGATGTCGGTTCCCTATACAACAAACTGGAGATCTCGATATGAACCTCAAGTACAGAATGCAGACAAGTTAAAAATTCAAGATTATCAATCAATGAATGATCTAATCATCTAGATTGAAAAGTCTACAAAAGCAGCTTGAAGAGTGAAAGATCAATGGCCAAGATTAATTGACAAAGGAAGGTCACAGACCTAAAAAATTTGCAAGGATTCACTAAGTCAGAAATGGAAAGCTTTAGAGATAACTTAAAGTAGGGTTTAGTACATCTTATTGCATGTTGTGTAAACCAGTGTTTACTAATCTATAAATTAAACACTGGTCCTTTGATTTAAAGCGTAACAAACAGACCTAAATTTTCTTGTACTCTCTCAAGATAGAAGTTGAGTTCTTTACTTACAAAGAACCCAGGATTTGTAGCAAGACATAACTTGATTTTAATACAAAATTAAGTAAGTTTTGAAATATTGTGTTTGCTGTTTTATTTCTGCTAACATAATATAACTGCATCTCTTATCTGCTTTGTTCATACATCCACAAAAGTTTGAAAAAGGCTAGAAATATCCAAAACACATTCACCCCCCCCGGTGTGTTGTATTCAATATCTAACAATAATCAACACATGTTCAGGTCATTTTTCTTTTGATACATTTAGATTCATGACCTTTGACATTGTTTTGTTTCTCAGGAGAGTGTAATATATCGTGAATAATAATTTTATGACTGCATGATTGGTCATAATATATATTTTCATAAAATATGATTTATTATTCAATGAGTTATTAAGACATAATTTGTTGAAACCACGATTATATGACCAATTATCGAGCCAAAATACTGATGATAAACAAAATTACTACATTTGCATAATTATTTTAAGACATAATATAACCTTCAACTGTTAACTGTCCTAAGGGATAGCAATTGAAAGAGTAGCCTATCAAATGATGTGGTCATTGTAACATCTTCTCTGAGAACTCAATAAACAGATAGCAGTGCAATTATTCATTCATAAGTCATGTTGACTCAATGGATAATCTAGAATAGGATGACTGAGTGTAGATATTCGATGTCATGGAATTCAGATTAAGTGAAGTGAATCTTTAACTTCAAAATGAAGAGAAGCATCAACTGCTATATACGTCAGCCTATCAACTGCTAATCAAGTGACTATCAATGGCTAAGGAAAACTATAGCAGAATGACTTCCAATGACTAAGAAAGTTTTACGGCTAACATTTATCAATGGTTAACGCAAATTATAGCTATTGATAGTGACGTGACAGTGGTCAAAACCTAGGACTATCACAGCACATGGGCTGATAGATTTCTCATGATAGAAGATGAGAAGCCAAGGCAAATTTTGCATGTGATCTTGGATTCTAAAGAATAAGAAACATTCCATTTATGTGCATGGCAATTTGGAGAGATATTTAAGGCTGTATATCAAGATAATATATATCCTCATTTGTCAAGCATTAGGGGAAAGAAAATGAAGAAGCAACCTTGGTGGACCTCGAAGACTGCAATATGTTTAGACTAGCAAGCTTTGTAACTTGGTAATATAGAAACCAAGTAGCAACAATATTTCAATTAAGAAATAAGTTCTTCATTTTCACAGATTTTCAGAGAGATATCCTCATTTGAGCGAAACACTGAAAACCAAGTTATATTTTTTTATTATAAACGATACATTCAATCAGTTAAATAAATATTATAAGTGTTATAAACGATATTATATTATTAAGATTACATCTCTTAAAGATAAATTTTTACCAATATTAATTATTATAAAACCTAACCAACATAATTAAAACATAATCTAATTTGATATCAAATAATATTATATAAAAATTATTTAAAACTAAAATATATACTAAAAAAACCCGTGCAAAAAGCATGAGTTTTAAGTTAGTAACTCTAATTATTCAAAAAATACATGAATATGATATGAAGTAAGGGGTTGATACTCCTGGGGTGTATTGAACTCAGAGGTTAAATGATTTTTTTTCATTTATGAAATATAGGTGTATTCAACTGAGATTTTAAAAAATGTATTAGAATTTTATGGTATTCAATTAGGATTTTAAATTATGTTACAAAATCTGGTGGTATTCAATCAAGATTATAAATTATGCTTAAGAATCTGATGATATTCAATTGAGATTATTTAAAATCCATTAAAATGTGATGCTATTCACATGCTGACAGATTTTTTGGACTTCATAAAATAGTGAATTTTGTGGAATTGTTCAATATATTTTATGGTTTTTGAAATCCCACCATAATTCATGAGATTTTGAAGGATTGTGTTTAAATCCTAAAAACTCTTCATTAACTCTACGATATTGTATCTATAATCTGCATAAAATTAAAATTAGATATAAACCATTAAAATTCATCAATTATATATAATGCATTAAAATTTCAGTTTAATACACCCCTTAATCTAAGTATGTATATATGGAATTTACGTGAGATACAAATAATTTCTGTTTTTTTTTAAAAACAAGGGTGTTTTTGTAGTTACATAAAATGACTAAATATTTAAAATTTTATTATTAAATATAATATATACTCATACAATTCCCCTGAATTAGAGTCATATTTCTCATGACTTAATCCACAAATGCATCTTGTTTTCAAAAATTATTTAATTGGACGGACAAATTTCAAAAAATAATTGTTGGTACACATTTTATTAGATATTTACCAAAAATTTTAATTTACATATTATGAAAAATCTTGACAAAATCAATTTTACCAAAACTAAAATAAATTAATTCCCATCCATATCCAAACTTTCCAGAGAAAATGCACATCACGTATCATACCATAAATAGCAAAGTACATAACAAAATAAACTTGGCATTCTTTTGCATAACTCCCAACTTTATTATGTCACACACTTCATGAATTGCACACATTTAGCCGTATACAGACAACTTTATACACCCAGGATCTACCAAAGTACAAAATACACACATGTATGACCATGTTTATCTCTACACATACATGTGTCTCTATATTTTCATAAACACTCGCGGCTGCTATATATATTCAATTTGTTTTTTCAACTAATTCTCACTGACTTTCCCACCTAACCACTTCTTGAATATCCGGCCAGTATTTTATTTTCCGACGACCCATTTAGCCGGAAATGAAGAGCTTGATCAACTCTTTGAGTTTGGTTAGTTTGTGGGCTGGTGTTTCTTTTGGTGGTAGTGGTGATGAGATTGTGTTTGGATCACTCAGGTGGTATGTTTATGCCGGAGTTTCGTGCATTCTTGTTCTTTTTGCCGGAATTATGTCTGGGCTTACTTTGGGATTGATGTCTCTTGGTCTTGTTGATCTTGAGATTCTTCAGAGGAGTGGGACTGAGACTGAGAAAACTCAAGCAGGTTCTTTTTTTGCTGTTCATTTTGTATTTGCGCTCTCTCTCTCTCTCTATCTCTCTCTCTCTCTCCCACCCTCCCTCTCTCTGTCTCTCTCCCTCCCTCTCTATCTCTCTCTCTCACACACACTTCTATGTGTAAAATTGGCTTGGAAATTTGTCATGTAAATGTTGTTTACTTTCTTTTTTTTAGAAGTTCGTTTGAAAAATCTAGATTTTGGGTGATTATTCTTGTTATGTGTTGAAAGAGAATTTTTTTGGATTCGAGATATTAATTTGAGTTTTATTGTCTCAGCTGCTATCCTTCCGGTTGTCCAGAAGCAGCATCAACTTCTTGTTACCTTGCTTTTGTGTAATGCTGCCGCTATGGAGGTAACTTTGGCTTGTATATTATTCTTTTTATATTTGAATTCTGAAATTTAAATTTATTTTCCAATTTGCTGAAATGAATAAATTGTTTTATCGTATTTAACATAAAGTGTTGTAGCTGTCTAGACTAGGAAAAACTTGATCTACAAAAGGACCACTAGATTTTTGGTTGACAGTTGATAGCGTATAATGGTCAAGCATCATTTATCTGGTCATTTATCAGTTAACACATGGACTCTCCTTCTATTTGGAAATCAGAGAGTTCTAGTTTTGATCATTTGTCATTAGAATTTTTTTTGCTATCAATGAGATTCCTATAGTGCTATAGATACATCAATTTAAAATATTTTTCTCGATATCGAACTTTAACAATGTTAACATTTGGGGAATTTACTAAGTGAAAATGTGAATATTTAAGAAAGAAGTCAATGTTATGGGTGATGTGGCTTTCACCGGATACAAAGCCACTTGTTAACCTATGTTTTGTGCTCCCAATTGCTATTTAATTCTTAAATTTTCAGAATTATACTAATTCTGATTTCTTAATATAATGTTCCATGTAGGCTCTCCCAATATACCTGGATAGGATTTTTCACCCCGTTGTTGCTGTTGTGCTGTCAGTAACTTTTGTACTTATTTTTGGAGAGGTATGTATTTCAATTGATTTATTATATTAATATACTGTATCTATAGACTGTTTACTAAAACTTGACAAACTTTCTACATGTTATTTTAGATCATCCCACAAGCCATATGTAGCAGATACGGGCTCGCTGTTGGTGCAAATTTCGTGTGGCTTGTTCGATCTTTGATGTTTATTTGCTATCCTATTGCATATCCTATTGCAAAGGTAATTTTTGGTACTTTCTTTCATTTACATATTACCGCATGATTCCAATCTTACCTGGATTTGGTACCTTTCGGCTTACACTGTGAATGTAGTGAACTATACTGCAAAAACAGAGTAAACTTCTAGCTTATGTTTTACTCTTCTCACTTCCTTTGGTCAATGGTAGTAGGTAGTAAGATCAGATTGGACCCTTTGTGTTAATTTGTAAAGTACAGGTGTTTTCCTTGCATACAGTTGCTAAAATACAATTGAACTTGTAGACAGCTTTAGTAAGTTTTTCCCCTTTCCTGGGAACCCTGCCTAATTTTTACTTGTTACATAAAGCTTATGTAGTGAATTATGATGATCTCATCATCTAATTTGAAGCATATTAGCTCATAATTAATCTTCATGGTACTTCTATTGTTTAGTATCTTTGCACTGAGTAAAGTCTTGACATGTTTAATAAACATTCCGCACTCTGTTTAGTTCTCCTTCTGTTCTGTGTGTGGAATCTTTTTAGGCGGTAATCACTTTTCGAGCTTGTTTTAACACAGTAGTAGACCAAATCACCAATATTTAATTATTTACTGACATTTTCAGGTTCTAGATGCTGTCCTGGGGCATAATCATGCTTTGTTTAGGCGTGCACAACTAAAAGCTCTCGTCTCTATTCATGGCCAAGAGGTAGTACATGTTTTTTTTGAGCTGCAACTTTATCTGACTATTGAAAGTATGTTATTATAACTTTGTGAGAGTATATGAAATACCTTTTAGTTGTTGGATTAACTTGGCATGCATCAGTCTTCTCTTAATTTGTTATGTATAATACAACAGACTGATTCATTTTGTTAATATTAGGCCGGTAAAGGCGGTGAACTCACACATGATGAGACTACTATCATAAGTGGAGCGCTTGATTTGACATTGAAGGTTTGTAGGTCCACTCGAGCGCTTTTCTTTTGCGCGAATTTTGCACAACTACTAACTGTTTTTAATGCACCTTTTTTTGTTGCAAGTAGCCTCGTTAGTTTGTTACTAAGAGCATTTTTTATTACTTTTAGATCACGAGTGCTATAGCAACTCATATTCAGTTTTACTTCGGAATATGAGTAGCTATATTAAGAAAAGAAAAGGAAAGATTCAATTTACTAATCATTTCTACCATATTTCATTGCAGACCTAATTAGAAATGAAATTGACTACTTTTTGTATAATTACTAGTGTCAGATTAATTGAACTCTGCAAGGACTTCACAGGATCCTAATTAGTATTTCTACGTGCTCATAACTCATCATTACTTTTATAAGGCATGTTCACGTCGTAATATCTTATGATATCACAGCATTTTTTTGATGCATTGAATTTGTTGAATGTGCTGGTTGAATGCCTTTGATATGACGATATGGACTTGATATTTCCTGTGTTGTTTGCAGACTGCTGAGGAGGCTATGACACCCATAGAGTCCACATTTTCGCTCAATGTCAATTCCAAATTAGATTGGTGTGTATTAATCTTGCTATTTTAATCTTTCAATCTAACACAGCTGCTGAAGTTCTACAAAGCTGGGGGATATGTGCCAAACATCCCCCATTTTTTATTTTTTTCTGTGCAGCTCTGTGCGCATTGCGCTAAAAAATTTTAGACCGCGACTGCGCAATGCGTGAACCATTTATTACGATATCACGACTTCAGTCATTATGACACCTTCACTTTATTCCATATAATGCCCAGGCTGCACATCACAAATTGGAGAAGCCAGCACACAAGAACCTTGTGTTGCCTTTATATTGTTGATCTTATCACTTGATGGCTTCTTATTCTTTATAAATATATTATTGGGAATACTATATTCTAGAAAAGTTTCTTTGTTATTGACCTTATTTTATTGGTTTTTTTATACATTACATTGCATGAAAAATATAAGTGATGTTATCCTAGAAAATTAATTGATATTTATAATTAGTGTTTTTAACCAATTGATTTTAATTTGACACTATTTTATAGCAATAGATCTTTTGATCCAGAATTTCATGATTGGACACCTGACCTTCTCTAAAACGACTGCTAGTTTATGTTCTTAATTTTTATGAACACTTTCGCTGTTAGTGGATCACTTTGTTTATTTTCATTTCATATCTTTTAGAGAACTCCTCTTATGGAAATTAAGCAAATTTCATGGTCATTGTAGAGAGTATAATGTTGATACACCTTCTGCTGGTAATTCTTATGTATGTTATGACTATGGACAGGAAGATTATTTGCAGAAGTTTGAGTGAATTTGTAAATCCGAATCCTTCACCCTTGATTAAATTTTCTACGTTATTGATGTCGTGTCCTAAAATTATGTGCTGGATATTTATGAAAGGCTCAATAATAGATCTTTTTATATCTTATCATGTAGGGAGGCAATCGGAAAGATCCTTGCTCGAGGTCATAGCCGTATTCCCGTATATTCAGGGCATACCAATAACATTATTGGACTTTTACTGGTCAGTATGAAAATCCTATATACACCCATTTCATTAGGTATATTCTGGTTGGTGGCCGATTGTATAATTGTCCTTTATTTTCCTCTGTTCTGGGGGGAGACAGGTCAAAAGTCTGTTAACAGTTCGAGCAGAAACCGAGACTCCAGTTAGTGCTGTTTCTATCAGAAGAATCCCTAGGTGTGTTTCTCTACCACTTCATTTCTTTATCTGAACATTGGCTAAAGCTTGTATGTAATTTACAAGTACACAAACAATTACTATATGGGTGGATAAACACAAAGAGTCACCTAAAACATAAAAATAATAAATAAAAGTACCTGAGGTGGTATTTGTTTATTTCTAGGTTAATATAGTTTCTTTTAGTTTATGTAGCCAAGTAGACCCTTGTAAATCTCACTTGCCACATTTCTAAATTCGCAAAATGCAATTGCAGAGTTCCCGCTAATATGCCCTTGTATGATATTCTGAATGAGTTTCAAAAGGGGAGCAGTCATATGGCAGCTGTGGTCAGAGGGAAAACTGGAAACACTGTCTCTAATGCTGTTCTAGAGAAAAGGGTTGAAAGTAAATATCCTAATGGAAATCACCAGTTAAATGTCCCCCTGCTGTCAGAGCTTGATGAAGAATCAGATAGTTTTGTGGTTGAAGTTGATAATGCTGCAAATACTGTGATGCATAAGCAAAATTTAATCCGACAAGATGGAGCAACAGTGACAAATGTGGCAGATAGTATTGAAGATGGAGAAGTTATTGGTATAATCACCCTGGAAGATGTATTTGAAGAACTTTTGCAAGTAATGTACCTTATTCCTTCACTTAATGTGTTTGAAGGTGTCTGAGCTTTGTGTCTGTTTAGCATACAAGACCTAAAAACCACTTCTTAACATTATCAAGTGCCCCGTACCTTCATTAATTCGTATGCAATTGAAAATCCTTATATGTGATGAGCAAAATTTAACTCTTCTTTGTTGATATGAAGGAGGAAATTGTTGACGAGACTGATGTATACGTGGATGTACATAAAAGGTATATAAAATTGCTTGCCTTATTCTGTAACCTTGTTCTTGAGCTGTTTATAGTGTTGACATCAAGCGACGTCTATCTCAGGATACGTGTAGCTGCTGTAGCTGCTGCTTCATCGGTTGCACGAGGCCCTTCAACTCGGAAGTTGATTCAAAAGGTTAATGCAAATTGAAGTAATAGATTTCAGTAATCAAGTAATAAATAAGTTTGTCGTGCAAGTTCAGAATTTTGACTGGACTGTGATAAAATAAGACATTGCACAATTTACTGTTTCTTTCTCCAATAAAGGACAATTTTATTTAAGTTTTAAGACTGACATGATGCTCAATATGTTTCTGTGTCCATTCATCTAAATCTAACTATATCAAAATGTATAGCAGTTAATTAGACCTAATAATCATATAAGTAGATATTCCTAACAGTAAATCAATCAAATTGCAACTATTTTCATTTCTAAAGGTTTCCAATATGTACCATGTGTAAAACTGAGTTTTAAATACCATAGTTTGCTGAAGTTCTTGTTGAGGTTTCTGTGTCCTTTAAAGGAACCTCATTAAGTCCATCTCACTTACATAATATCAGTGTGAATACTTTATTAGCTCAGCTGCTAACGTTTTTAAGTGGTTTTGTTGATTGCCTTCTTGTTTTGGTAACAAAAGATAAAAGCAATAAAATTGAATAATGATTTCTGTTGTCCATAAATTGCCTTTAAAATAAGCTTAACATCATGGTTAAGAAATCAGTAATACAAAGTATAGGCCTGGAAAGACTATTAAGTTTCTTCAATGAACTTGTGTCTTCATTTCATTAGTAACTGTCAATGAAACGCTAATCCAATAGATTAGAAGTGCCAATGTGTTCCTTGCTTGAGGTTTCCAACATGTGCAATTTGTAAAACTGTGTGTGAAATACTTTAGTTTGCTTGTGGCTGCTGTGTATTAGATCATTACCTGCCTGATAAGGTCTAATGGTTGACACTCATTTGGTCCTACTGCCTTCTTCCAGTAACAAAAGATAAAAGCATAAATATTGAATAGTAAAATCTGTTGTATTTAGTGCCTTTGGTAAGCTAAATACCATGGTTAAAGTAATGGCAAGAACAGTAGTTCATTTGACTAACTCGTGTTTTTATTTGGAGAGTAAATTGATGCCAGCGAATAAATCTAATATTATCATTGAGAAATTGTTCTGCAGCAGCTAATGTAGATAGTATTTCCATTTTTTTTATTTATGTTTGATGCGGTTTTATCCTTATTTTCTGGCAACCTCTAGGGAGGTCAGGGGAGGCAAGATGAAACACCAAGCCCGCATTCAAGATCAACAAGAATCGCTAAGGAATCGATGTCTAGCACCAACAGATGATTACATAGTCTATTAATATCAGAGTTGTAAAGTTTCGTAAAGGGTTGTATACCCCATTTTACCGGAGAACTACAAGTTTTACATGTTTATAATTAGTGAAAATTTATTGCTTACATTGTAATGGACAAATGTTCATGCAGTGTTGGGTTTTTTTGGTTAGTTTTGGGGTGCGAACTGCCAAGAATTATTTAATTATGTTAACTCTTTGCAGTGAAGAAGAATAATGATTACAAAGGGGAATCTTGGAAGTGAATTGCATAGGGATATCAGTAGTTTCAGTAGTAGAAAGTTAAGACCCGTTGATGTGGATCATATTTACTTGGAACAATGCTGTTAGCCTGGTACCAGGCTACAAGTGGTATTTTTTTTTCTTTGTACATGCACCCTCTATTTTTTTTTATTGCATACAACTAGAGCCGGCCATTCGGGCGGTCCGTGCGGTTCGGGCCAGATCGATCACGGATCGGACACTCGAAATATCAACACTGAACCGGCACGGAGAAGTAACGAACCGAGCCCGGACCGAATTTGAATCGGGAAATGTTAACTCGTATCCGGCACTAAGACTCGCGAGCTCGTGCGAGCCGTGCTGGCCGTGCGGGCTTAACTGAGCGGGCTTGCATTAATTTTTCAAATAAGAAAAGATTCCGGCTTAAATGACACTGATTTACGTGTCTTGTTTCTAGGCGGGGTTAAAAATAATTAATTTTTGATTTAGGTAGGATTAGCATATTTAATACTATATAGTATATACATATTAAATAACAAAAAATGACAGAAGAATACATATTTAATATATGTAATAAAATAATATCAACAGAATACTAACTATAATAATAGTGATAACAATAAGAAAAATGATAATTACAAAAGAATGTACATGTTATCGAAATATTATTAATATAATGATAAGAATAATAATGACAAAATAAAAGTATAGTAATAACAATATTGTAAATATAAGAATTATAAAATTTTAAAACATAAGTAGCTTAACTAAATAAACTAAAAATATAGAATTAAATAATAGGGGAGGGGTAGGTAATGAAGCCATACAGTGATACAGACGTGATGGTGATGGTGATGGTTGTTAGTGTGTACGGGCCGTTCCGGGCCGTGCGGTTTGTGCGAGCCGGGTTCGGTCCCGGGTTTTTAATTTTGAATTCGTAATCGGCACTCCAGTTTAAACGAATTGTGTGGGTTTGAACCGACCCGATTCGGGTCGAATAAAATCGGGTTATTATACGTGCCGGTTCCGAAAGAGCGATTCAAACCCGCCCGATTGGCCATCACTACATATAACTATTATTTTTTTTTTTGAAAGAAATTTCATACAACTATTTATGAACATTATGTATCCCCTTAAATATTGAGAATTGCTTTAGCCAATAAATTTTTAACATTTTAAGATTCGTATTTAGTGGGATGTCCCACGTGAAACGTCTCTTATTAAGATACATTTAATGAAATGTTACTTAAGAAATGCTTTTTATTGAGAGGTCTGTGGGAGGTAGACTCCTCAAAATGCTTCTTCAACATTTTATTGACTTAAATATTTAATATATTAAGTAGCCTAAAACTAATGTTATGCACGGTTGGTTTTAAATAATTATTATTTATATGGAACCAAACAAAGTCGAGGCAGGTACGGTGGTTTTCGAAGCAAATGCTTACCTTTCACAATGGAGAAACGTTGTTCAAACATTGAGATCCTCGGGACCGTCTTCAGGTTTTTCTACTGGAGCTAGTGATCGTTGGGTGAAGCCGAATGGCAACTGTGTTAAGGTCAATTGCGATGCAGCCATCTTTCATGCTTTTTCAAAATTTGGGGCGGGGTGGTTAGCTAGAGACGACGAGGGGATGCTAATTGAAGCCAAAGCAAGTGTATTTTCAGGACTAGTGGAACCTCAGTGTGCGGAGGGAGGCTATTGGTATTAGAGAGGCTCTCAGTTGGTTAAAGAAGGAGCATGACAAAGAAGCAGCTACATGTAATGGCACTCAGCTCTCGGACGTCGTGGAGTCGGACTTCCAGCTTATAGTCCAAGCAATTAAGAATGCGAAGGTTTCTCTCTCCTGTTGGGGTGGTAGTTTCTGATTGTCTACGGTTACTCAGCAATTTAAAGAATGTATCTATTCATCGGGGTTTGACGGATTATTCGGATATGGATATGTCTATATATCCGTATCCGCATTCGCATCCGTTATCATCAGATTTGAATACGGATAATATCCGCTTTATTTTGAATACGGATAATATCCGTTTTTTTTCGGATACGAATGCGGATATTTCGGACGAATATCGGATTTTTAAAATTTTTTTGTTGCCTCTACCATTTTGTCGATGATTATAAAACATTTTCTACGATTTAATATAAATAATACATTTATATATGTGTACAATTATATAAAATTTGTATAAACGTATTATTTAATACATGTACACACACTATAAACTAAAAAAATAAATTTTAAATTATACATAATTATATATTTATATAATTTAAATAACATATATGTATTTAGTTTCAGATTCGAATATCTCGAATTCGGATACAGATAATATTCACTTTTTCTCGGATATTGATAATATCCGTTTTTTCCGGATATGGATAATATCCATTTTTTCTCGGATACGGATGCGGATTTTTCGTACAAATATCGGATTTTTCGAATTTTTTTGACAGCCCTCCTGTTCAGTTTTCAAAACGATCCGGGGACAAAGCTGTTGATTTTTTAGCTAACTCATCTTGTTTTAATCCACGTTGTATAGCCAGGAGTTTTGTCCCAACTCAGCTTCACGCTTAGGGCTGAGCAAAACCGAACCGAAACCGAAAAACTGAACCGAACCGTGCTAATTCGGTTCGGTTCGGTCCTAATTTTTTCAGAAATTCGGTCTATTCGGTCCGGACCGAATAGACCGAAATAAAATTCGGTTCGGTTCGGTTCTTTTAACAAATATTTCGGTCCGGACCGAATAGACCGAATAGACCAAGGCTATATTTTCATATTATATATATTTTACATATATCTTAAAAATTATAATCATAATTTTTAATTTTTAATTATATTCATCGACTACTAGAACTCTACATAACACAATACTTTAATTATATTTTAAATTTTATAATTTATGATTTAATTTTTAATGCAATTTTCTTTTTGAAATTTTTTTCGGTCTATTCGGTCCAAAACCGGACCGAACCGAATTATTTCGGTTCGGTCCGGTCCGGTCCATAATATAACTTCGGTCCGGTTCGGTCCAAGAAAAAATGACTATTCGGTTTTTCGGTCTATTCGGTTCGGTCCGGTTTTGGACCGAACCGACCGAATGCTCAGCCCTATTCACGCTACAAAATTGGAGCTGATTTGATTTAATGTCAATTTATGCTTTGGTTTCAAAATAATAATAATTATTATTTATTATTTTTAGTTTAATATTATATTAATTATTAATATTATTATATTAAAGACGAAATATTAAAAATTTAGTTATTGGTCTTTGGTCACTCAATGATGAGAACTGAACTGTTAGATATAATATTAAATATTATTATTTAAGTAATATAAGATCGAATCCTACAAGTAACATATTATTAAAATTATAATTTATAATAATGATAAAAACGACTGTGTATCGCACAGATTATATGCTAGTAGTTATGAAAAGAGTAAGTAATATATTGTTTTTTAGTCCCATGTTATTGTATCTGTTGTGTACTATAACAAGATTAAGTCAATCTGACAGCCATAAGATTCAGTTGTATTGGTAATTAAATTTGTATTCTGTATTATATTACTTGAGTATGTAAAATGGTTAAAAGATCAGACTGGAGTATTTTCTTATAAACAGTTCAAGCCTAAGGAATAAACTCTGAAAGAAGATCAAGATAGATCATGTCTCAGTGAAATGATATAGAAGCTTGAAGTTGAATAAATCTGTTTTATGCAAAATATTCTAAGTCAAGATATTACGGGGGGAAAGAAATGGTGGGAGGAGGAAGGAGTAATAAGGTAGAGGGGTGGGAAAAAATAGTAATTGACAAATCCATTTTCTGATTTCATTTTCCTTTTATTATTTAAATACTTAAAACATTTAAATAATATAAAATCAGTTTTTTGTAAAATTTAAAATTGCCACAAATTTAATTTTTTATACATAGAATACGATATTAGTCCTCTCTCCATATATTTAAAATAATTTTGATCGAATAATTTATTTTATATGGATTTTGCAAATAATTCAATAATAATAGAAATAACATTTGGAAAATCATTCTAAAATACCTAGACATCAAAATAAATCTAACTTCCATTTTTAAAAAGTCTCTAGGAAAGTCATATAAAGAAGTCATTCGAGAACTTCAGAATGACTTATCGAGAAGTCCAAATTGGCTTATAGAGAAGTCCCAGAGATATCGACAAGTCAAATGAAGATATGAAGATTGAAGATATCGACAAGTCATTTTGCATATAGAGAACTCAGAGATATCGACAAGTTAAAATGAAGATATAAAGATTGGAGATATCAACAAGTCAATTTTCTCACTGGAGATCTCAGAGATGTCGACAAGTCAAATGCTTATAGAGATCTCAGAGATATCGACAAGTCATTTCTACATGCAGAGTTTTGGAGAACTCGACAAGCCAAAATTCACTTATAGGGAACTCGTTGAACTCGACAGGTCAAAGACGCTTATAGAGAACTAAGAGAACTCGATAAGCCATTATACTTATCGAGATGTCAGTTCTCTATACACCAAACTGGAGATCTCGATAAGAACCTCAAGTACATAATGCAGACAAGTGAAATATTCAAGATTATCAATCAACAAACAATCTAATCACTTAGATTGAAAAGTCTACAAAAGCAGGTTGAAGAGTGCAAGATCAAAGGCCAAGATTAACTGACAAAGGAAAGTCACAGACCTACACGATCTGCAAAGATACACTAAGCCAGAAGTGGAAAGCTTTAGAGATAATAACCTAAAGTAGGGTTTAGTACATCTTATTGCATGTTGTGTAAACCTATATTTACTAATCTAGAAAGTAAACACTAGTCCTTTGTTTTTAGATGTTTCAAACAAATCTCGTTTTTCTTGTAACTCTCTCAAAGAAGAAGCTGAGTTCTTTACTTAGTTTGATTTTAATACAAAATTAAGTGAGTTTTGAAGTATTGTGTGCACTATTTTATTTCAGCTAACATAATATTAATGCATTTTTAATTTATTTTGTTAACCAAGTAACAAACATTCAAAAAGCCTTAAAAATATCTAAAACACATTCACCCCCCTCTCTGTGTTGTATTCATTACCTAACAAGTGGTATCAAAGCAAAATCTGAAAACAAACAGATTAAAGATCTTATAAGAATGAATACACAGAAGCTAAGCAATATCAAGATACCCGCCTTTGACAGAGCCAACTATACATTTTGGAAAAAGAAGATGTTGTTGTTTATAAAGATGGCCAACCCATTATATGTTCAGATTCTCAATAATGGTCCTTTCACTCCCATGGAGAGAGTTGAGGAATATACAGATGTACACATGGTCATCCCAACTCATTATGCTCCTAAGGATCCCTCAAAGTACTTTGAGATTGAAAAGAAGAAAATCTCTCTAGATAGTGCCTTGCAACTAATTCTGATAAAGTCACTTGACAATTTAATGTACAATAACATTATCAACTGTGATACCGCCAAACGGATCTGGGAGAAAATAGAAATTCTATGTGTGGGAACAGAGGAAGTTAGGTCAAATCAAAGGAGGATCGTGGTATCTCAGTATGAAGGTTTTATGTCTAAATGAAAGGAGAGTATAAGTGATGTTTTTGAAAGATTCAACAAGCTGATTAATGACTTATAGCTTCATGATAAATACTATAAAGCTGAGGAGGTTAACCTGAAGTTTTTTCTCACCCTTCCTGACCATCTAGAACAGAATATTTCAGCTATAAGAGAAGGGAGAGACTTGAGCAAAATGACATTGGAGGTTTTGTATGGTATCCTAAAAATCTATGAAGTGGAAATGATCCAAAGAAAATCTTTAAGAGCCGGTCAAGGGCACATTGTTGATGTTATGTCACACAACACTGTAGAAGGGGGTTGAATACAGTGTTATTACAATCAAATCGATCTTGAACACAAGTAACAGTAAACAGATATATTCAATATAATAAACTCTGTTACAATGGAACTGTTCTCTCTCAGTGATGAACAAATATCACTAAGAGCTGCTAGGTTACAATGAATAATGTATCTCGATAATGATAACACCTATAGTGTTAACCTATGTCTGTGTTTATATACTACACGGTTACAAGATAATTTCTAATTGATATGGAATATAATTCTGTCTCCTAAAATATATCAATCAGATATCTTATACAAGTCTTCCAGTCCTCTAATTCTTTCCATGCATATCTTCTTTTATTTTAGTCTCGATCTTCTACTTTAAATCAGCTTCCTTCCTTAACTATAAGTCCTCCCGTACTTAAGTTCTGACATGACCTTAAGTCCTGATATTATGTTCCGACTTCCAGTAAGTACTGATATTTCCTGTTTTTTTTAAGATCTGAAAACTAAACATGAAACATATTAGACATGACATCTCAAATATATCTAACAATCTCCCCCAACTTGTAAATTATGCAAAATATACAAGTTAATAGATTTGATGATGTCAAAAACATTTAAGTTCAAATGCATAAAGAATTTAACTGAATAACTAACTACAACTTACAGTCCTTGTAGCTTTTACCAATATTACTGAGTCAATCTGAATCCATAATGATTCTTAACAAAGTGTGATATCAGCTTTTCTTATTTAATCCTCAGGACCTGAGAGAGTGTAGTCTTGACTTACTTTATCTCTTCATTCTGACTCCCAATATGATAGATTGCAGTCCTTAAAGCAGAGATATGGTTTCTTTCTAAACCATTATCCAGTCTTATTACCCTAGGATGAGAAGAATATTCATTATAGCATAGACATTTCTCTTTCAGTATTACCTCAAGCTTAGCAGAATCCTTCTTCATAGGAATTTCACTTCCATCATCTTCAACAATACATGGAATGAATTCTGTAAATCTTGAACCAGAAATTCTTGCTTTATCTCTGATGGTCTTCAATATGACGTTTGACCATCTTCTGGTAATATTAGACTTTACCTCTAAAAGGTAATGAAAGAATTGAAGTTCTTTCAGAGTTTTGTTCAGTACATCTGATTCTGACATCTGATATGTCCTTCCATCTTCAAGAGATAGAATTATATTTTCTTTGATGTTGTGCTTATCATGAACATCCAGTACCACTTGAACAGATATAACTTTATCAAGATGTTTTTGTGTAAAATCTTCAAGAGGTCTGTCAATCAATAAAAATGGATCTCTAGTAGCAACTTCAAGTCCTGTTTTGATTTTAGCTTCATCAGAACCTAGTCCAGCCCTCTCTCTTGGTTCTCTAGCATTTAACCCAATAGACATGAAATCAGAAAGCAATTGGCTTTTCTTTGGATCTGATGGTTTGAAATTTTGAATAGAAGTTTCTTTTTGTCAGCTACTTCCATCTTGTCTAAATCAACTTGAGCACTGTCAGAGGTTGACTTGATGACTTTATCAGAACTTACTGTTTCTTGTTGTTCTTCACTCTGAACAACTTGAGCCTTGTCAGAGGTTGTCTTTGATTCTTCAGAAGTCTTCTTTCTTTTCAGAGTTTGAACATCTTCATCTTTAGCAAGAATATCATCAGTACTTTGAACCATTTTGCACACTGGCTTTATCAGAATTTGAGGAATTTTTATCTCCAGTGGCTTGGTTGGTTCATCAACTTTTCCTTTCCCTTTGTATTTGGGATCAATATCAGATTGTGATCTAGTCTTGGCTTTAGATGCCTCAGTTTGTGACTTCTCCTTGATCACAGTGCCTTTTTCCTTAGGCCTTGGAGGTTTCTTTGCTACAGAAGCTTTTGGCTTTAGATTTTTCTTTTCAGCTTTAAATCTAGCTTCTTCCTCCTTGAGATTATCTAAATCCATTCCTGGATTATGTTTCAGAAATAATCTTCTAGCAATTTCTTCATCAAGTGTCTGAATCTTGGGATCCTTGTAGTAGACAGTAGTCTGCTTTCCCTTGAGCTTCAGAGTTTGCATGAACTTTTGAGAATCTTGACTTCCACCTTGTATCAGAACATCAGGCTTTGTTAGACTTTGCTCATCAGAACTTGATCTCAGATTTTGAATTTCAGTACTTGCTATCAGATTTTCAGTTTGAGCATCTTCAGAACTTGTCTTCTTTTGAGTAGAAGATTTGCTTGCATCAGAGTTTAGTTTCACTTTGCTGCTTTGTTTACTCTGAGCTTGACCTCTACCCTCACTAGGGTTTCCCTGGTCATCAGTTTCATCATCTGTCTTCTTCAGTATTTAATCATCTGAGCATTTGGACTTAACTATCTTCTCCCCATTTTTGGCATCATCAGATAGTAGGAGTGAGAGAAGAAGTTCTACTGAAGTTTGAATTTCATTCAATTGAGCCTGTTGAGAAGCTTAATTTTCCAGAACCTCGGTAATTTGGGCCTGTTGCTTCTCTTGAGTGTTCTCAATTGCTTCTACTTTCTCAGAAATAGGTCTGATAAACCTCTTTTTATCAAGCTTGGCTTCCATAGCTAGCTTTTCAGTCTTTTCCAGAAGTTTGTCAACCTTTTCTTGAGTTGCACAGTGTAGACCTTGAAGATTCTTGGTAGAGAGAGCAGTGATCTTGAGCTGTTTCTTAAAATCAGAATTTGACAATAACTCATCAGCTTTTGACACATGCTCTATCAAAATATTAGAGCTTAGAATGAAATTAGAATCATTCCACTTCTTGGTCCACTCAACTCCCCTGCGAGTATCCTCCCAAGGTATAGGTGCATCCTGCTCAATAAACTTCTCTACCAGTGCTTCCTTTCCCAGAATGGGAGCTGGAGTCTCAACAGAAACACTATCTTCAGAACTTGAAGAAGATTCATTATGTTCTGACAGAACAACAGTGTGTGATGCAACTAGAGATTCAGGAATAACCTCATCTACTATAGGAATTTTAGCATGCTTTGGAGGAACAGGTGGAGTTAATATCTCAGCATTTAAGATTGGAGATTTAATTGGAGATTGTTGAGCTTCTGTAGGAGCTTCCAAATAAAGAATAGTTGGAATGTGCAGCCTAGTGATATCAATTTCAGGACTTAATCCTTAATCTTCAACTGTAATATCTTCATGAAGAGGAGAGTCTGGAGGTGTAACTACTGTATCATGTACAGTGTCTTTGTATGTAGTTGGAGGTGGCAGAGATTCAATTATAATTGGCTCTTTTGAGATCAGAGATTCCTGATCCCCTTCCTCAGCTTCTGCAGTATCTTCAGATGGAGATTTAGCATTATACCTCTTTGCCCTCATTTTTTTAAATCTCCTTGCCAATGAATGAGTTGTTGTTGCAACATCAGAACTTACAGATAATATCTTCAAAGTATCAAAACTTTGAGCTGCAGTTTCTTTCTGAGAAGTAACATTCTCAGCTTCAACTGTCACAGGTTCTGAAGCATGAATCTGTGCTTCCTGTTCACTATCAGATTCATCCCTGAGAGTCATCTTCCTTCTCTTTTGTAGAGGTTGAGGAGCAGACTTTGTCCTCTTTGGCCTAGAAGATGAAGGTCTGATGGTATTTACTGATGATTCAGGTTGAGATGATTAATTTGATGGTTTGAAAGATGTCCTGATGGTAGATTTTGGTTGTGGTTGAGAAGTTTGAGGTGCTTGTGTAGTGGTGGTAGGTGCTGGAGGTTGAGGTTCAGAAGGTTGGACATCAGGATATAGTGCAGTGTATATAACTGGATCATAGTTTATTAAGGCTTGTTTGACAGATATGGGAATTTGGAGGGGTCTCAATACAGCCTTCTTATTATCAGTAGATAATAAGTCATTAAAAGCTCTTTTAGCAAGTCTAAATGGTGGAATTAATTCACTAGCTAATTGGGGCTTATCAGTACAACAAAAACTATAAATAAGTTGACAGAATCTAGCAAAGTAAATTGTATTCCTATCTTCTGTCATCCTATCCCCAATAAAGCCTAAAATAGCACTTGCATAATCAAAATCAGTTTGATTAATTAGAGCATACCCTATTTATTGACTGAGAATTGGGATTACATCAAAATTAGAACATTTGTTTGCAAAGCCTTTGTGATGCAGTCAAAGAAGAAACTCCATTCCCTCCTTATGTAAGGTCTCTTCAATTGACCAAGCTTTGCCAATGTCTTTTCATACCCCAGACTAGCCATCATCTGTTGAAGAAATGGCTCCTCAACAGTCGAATAAATGCAATTCTCGAGCAATTGCAGTGCTTGGCGAACTGTAGCCAAAGTCACGACATGCTCATCCTCCCCTGTTGTAAAGATGATACTTGGGGACCCATGAGCACCACCATCATCATATACGCCACGTCTCCAAAACTCCAGAATTTGAGTTCTAGAGATTGCTTCAGGTTGGGTCAAAGCATACCCAATATCAGAATTATCAAGAAAGTCCTGAATAAAGTGAAGTTCCGATGGATCTTCATTCTTGCTAAGAATTTACGAGTAGTTGTTAGGAACAAACTTAGCTCCATTGCAAATCAAGTCTTTTGGTGCCATCTCTGTAAGTGATTAAGTGAGAAAGAGAGTGTTTGCAAGGTGTTTGATAAAAGTCCTGTAAGAAAATGCTTCAGAGAATATTAGAGAGAGAGGGAGAATAAGAGAGATTAAGAAGAGAAAAGTAAGTAAAAGATTAGAAAATCTTTTAACTCCCATATATATACTCTCTCCACTCAACAATTATATTTTTGAAGCATGGCGGACAATTTACACCTGGCAACGTGTGAACAGTCAGTAAAAAGTTAAAGCAGGAGTTAATGGGCAGGGAAAATAAGCAATAATTACCGTGCACATGCAGTTTTTCAGGACATACACGTTTACCACTAACCCTAATAATTATGACTATTTTTATCTCACCTAATTATATTCTGATTAATTATGATTGTTTCAGTTTTTACCACAAATAAGCCAAGTAAAGA
This sequence comes from Apium graveolens, assembly GCF_009905375.1. Classification (NCBI taxonomy): domain Eukaryota; kingdom Viridiplantae; phylum Streptophyta; class Magnoliopsida; order Apiales; family Apiaceae; genus Apium; species Apium graveolens. Next base: position 142,229,782 of record NC_133656.1, on the reverse strand, counting down.
ATAATGCCACGTAAGTATCAGAGTTTCCATCAGGATTTAATATCAGAACTTTAACTTATATTAGATTTTAACAGTCATCAGAATATGGCTTATCAACTCAAAAAATGAATATCTTTTTCTGTGATTCTTCATACAAATATTGACTTGATTCTTTAGAGTTTAATCATCAGAACTTTCATCAGAATTTGTCCTAAGAATTTATGCAAATGACACTTAACTGTTTGTTAGAAATAACTTAATCGCCACAATAATTTTCATCATTCATATAGAGTGATAGTGTGTGCATTTAGTAGAATATCAGATAAAGATAAAAGTCTGATAAACTTCAGTACATCTTAGAAATAAGGCATAACTAAGAAAAGTGCTTAAAATCTGTCATCAATCATGAAGTCTACTGTAGAAAAAAACTATGCTAGAGTCCACCTCAACTGTTTGTGCTCATTTTATGCATCTTTTGAAATTCCTTTTTACAGTGGCTTCTCAGTGTAAGGGAGTCACAACTGCTTATCAGAATTTATGCTATTATCAGAGTATCTCTCCAGTAATCAGAGAATGTGAAAAGTCACCAAGAAAAAATTATTTGCTTTTCTAATGCATATTACTTAATACCAGTAATGCACTTGGGTCTTTCCTTCCACATTATTTTCTCTAGATCTCAAAGGAGTACCTGACTTTTATTATTCTTTTCTTTTCTTTTCTTCAGATAAGTGAGACTTATCAGCATTTAGGTTCATCCTTAAGATTTACTGACATCATAATTTGACAGATAAGAATGAAGAATCTAGTTTGTGACTTAGTAATAAGATACACAAAGTAAACTTGACTAAACTCAAAATCAGAATTTGCTTGTATTAATGAGTTTCCACATAAATAACTAATTCAAACATGGGATTTCTAGTATGTTAAAGACTACTATGTCAGTATTTAGCACATATATCCTTATTGGATTGAATAGTCACAGAACATTCAAATCACTATCAGAGTATAAAGATCCACATCAGATAATAATTAGCATTTAATGTATTTTAATTAAAGAACAGATTACATAAAGATAAGAGAATTTGTAAATACTGATCATAAAGTCTGATGCATGAGAACAAAAACTAAGCAGATTTAGAGAAAGAACCTGAAACCATTCCAAGTTCATTTACCAGTCTTGTTAAAGTAGCTTCACATAGTGGTTTTGTGAAGATATCTGCTAGTTGTTGATCTGTTGGAACAAAATGCAATTTCATTGTACCTTCCATCACATATTCCCTTATGAAATGGTACCTTATGCTGATGTGCTTTGTCATTGAGTGTTGAACTGGATTACCTGTCATAGCAATAGCACTTTGATTATCACAATAAATAGGTATGTTAGTAAATTCTAACCCATAATCTAGTAAATAACACTTTGTCTATTTTGCATCCTGCAAAATCTGCATCTGAGTGACCTATTAGCTTAAAATCTGATTCTCTAGGATATCACAATCCTAGATCAGTTGTACCCTTAAGGTACTTGAAAATTCTTTTCACAGCTATTAGATGAGGTTCTCTTGGATCAGCCTGAAATCTTGCATAAAGACAGGTAGCATACATGATATTAGGTCTACTTGCAGTTAAATAGAGTAAAGAGCCAATCATACCTCTGTAGTTAGTAATATCTACCGATGAACCAGTATCTTTATCTAACTTGGTTGCAGTGGCCATGAGAGTGGATTCTGTTGAACTGTCTTGCATTCCAAATTTCTTGTGTAAATTTCTAGTGTACTTGGATTGACAGATAAAAGTACCTTCTTCATTTTGCTTGACTTGAAGGCCTAGAAAATAACTAAGTTCTCCCATCATACTCATTTGATATCTTGACTGCATTAGCTTTGCAAACCTTTCACAGAGTTTGGCATTTGTAGAACTAAATATGATATCATCAACATATATCGGTACCAAAAGTAAGTCCTTTACATGGTTGAGGTAGAACAGTGTTTTATCAATTGTACCTCTGTGAAATCCACTTTCCAGAAGGAATTGAGCTAAAGTCTCATACCAGGCTCTTGAAGTTTGCTTAAGGCCATAAAGTGCTTTGTCAAGCCTGTAGACATGATTTGGAAATTTTGAATCTACAAAGCATGGAGGTTGTTCAACATACACCTCTTCTTCCAATTCTCCATTGAGAAAATCACTTTTTACATCCATTTGAAAGACTTTAAACTTTTTGTGAGCATCATAAGCCAAAAAGATTCTAATGGCTTCCAATCTAGCAACTGGTGCAAATGTTTCATTATAATCAATACCCTCCTGTTGAGAGTAACCCTTATCAACCAGCCTTGCTTTGTTTCTTGTAATTATGCCATCACGGTCAATTTTGTTTCTGAACACCCACTTTGTGCCAACAACTGATCTGTTCTTTGGTCTTGGCACTAAAGTCCAGACTTTGTTTCTTTCAAATTTATTTAACTCTTCCTGCATTGCTTGCACCCAATCAGCATCTTGAAGAGCTTCTTCCATTTTCTTTGGTTCAGTCTGAGATAGAAAAGAATGATAGAGACATTCATTTGATGTTGCAGTTCTAGTTCTGACACCTGCTTCAGGATCTCCAATAATTAAGTCAGGTGTATGTGATTTGGTCCACTTCCTTGCAGATGGAAGTTGATTTCTAGAACTGGATCCTCCCCCATTATCCATGCTATCTTCATCAGCATTTTCTGTTGCTACCCCTGTAGTTATGCTCTCTGAGACTTCAGAACTTGAAGAGCCAGTGACAGATTCTGATGCTTCTTGAGAGTCTTGAGTTGTGGTAGGATCTTCAGCTTGCTCCCCCTGAACAAGTGAATTTTCCTTTAGAGTTGTTACCACAGTTTCAATGACATCAGTACTTACAGGATCAGAGTATAAGTCATCAGAATTTACAGAATCAGAATTTAAGTCTTCATTTTCAAATCTCAGTTGATCGTGATCATTGAAATCTTCAAGTCCAGTAATCTTCTTATCATCAAAAGATACATTGATAGATTCCATGACAACCCTTGTTCTTAAATTGTAGACTCTGAAGGCTTTTGTGGAGAGTGGATATCCAACAAAAATTCTTTCATCAGCTTTGAGATCAAATTTTGACAGCTGTTCAGGATGAGTCTTAAGAACAAAATACTTACATCCAAATACATGAAAGTATTTCAGATTTGGCTTCTTTTTCTTCACCATCTCATATGGTGTTTTTCCATGCTTGTTTATGAGTTTAGCATTCTGTGTAAAACAAGCAGTTTGCACAGCTTCAACCCAAAAGTAGGTTGGTAGCCTTGCTTCATCAAGCATAGTTCGTGCAGCTTCAATGAGAGTCCCGTTCTTTCTTTCTACAACTCCATTTTGTTATGGAGTTCCAGGTGCAGAAAATTCATGTTTGATTCCATGCTTTTTGCAGAACTCTTCCATGATTGAATTCTTGAACTCACTGCCATTATCACTTCTTATAATTTTAACAGAATCTTTGACCAACTTATCCAGCTATCTGACATGATCAGTTAGAGTAGATGTAGTTTCATTCTTCTTGTGCAAGAAATACACCCAAGTGTATCTTGTGAACTCATCCACTATAACCATAGCATATTTTTTCTTTATAATAGACATGACATTGACTGGACCAAATAGATCAACATGAAGTAGGTGATAAGGCTCAAGAATTGAGGATTCAGTTGTGTTCTTAAAAGAAGATTTTCTTTATTTTGCCTTTTGACATGAATCACAAAGGCCATCAGGAGCAAATACTGATTTTGGCAATCCTCTCACAAGATCTTTCTTTACAAGCTCATTTATATTGTTGAAATTTAAATGAGAGAGTCTTTTATGCCAATTCCAGCTTTCTTCAATTGATGCTCTACTCAACAGACAGATTGTAGAACCATCAAGACTTGTTGAAAGTCTGGCTTCATAAATGTTACCATGCCTGTAACCTTTTAGAACCACTTTGCCTGTAGAATTGCTTACAACTTCACATTATTCTTCAAAGAAATACACATGATAACCTCTATCACAGATTTGACTCACACTCAGCAGATTGTGTTTAAGTCCTGAGACAAGAGCTACTATTTCAATGATGACATTCCCAAGATTGATATTGCCATAACCCAGAGTTTTTACCATGTTGCCATCTCCATAAGAAACTCCTGGGCCAGCTTTTCCATAAAGTCTGATAGCAGGGCTTTATTTCCAGTCATATGTCCTGAATATCCACTATCCAGTACTAGGATGTTTTTCCTGTTGCCCTGCAATCACAAAGACCACTAATGGTTAGTTTTAAGGACCCAGACTTGCTTGGATCCTTTGGCCTTTTTAAGTTTGTTAGCATTTGCAGTGGATTTAATATCAGAGTTTATGCTAACATGTTGTTTATCATAACTTATATCAGACTTTACACTAGAAGGAATTAAAGTAACTTTCTTCAAAGAAGGTTTTATTTGATAATAATCATAGTACAAACTATGATATTCCTTACAAGTATAAATGGAATGCCATAAACTTCCACAATAAAAACAAGGATTTTGTGGCTTAAACCTAACAGACTGACTCTTAATTCCTGACTTAGGAGGTAAAGAGTTTATATTCTTATTCTTCTTGCAAAAAAAATTAAGATGGTTAGAGTTTCCACAGTTATAACATTTCTTTCTAGGAGCATTAGGAACAGGCATATAATTATTGCTTTTATTCACACCTTCCTTACCATTCCTATTTTTCCTAGCTTCCTTTAACTTGTTGACATTACTAATTTCTTTCAGCTTATGCTTAAGCTGCTTCTTTGTCATTAAGCCCATGTTAACTTCAGCTGGTTTATCCTGTTCTAATTTGTCAGAAGTTGACCTTTCCTTAACTTTTGCTACATACTCTTTCATCTTTTCAGAATCAGACTTTACAGTTTTAGCTATAAACTTAACAGGATTCACCTTTGTCTTAGCAGTCTGTTTAACAATAATTGGCAATTTGTTCAGTTCCTTTTTCACTTTTATCATCTCCATAACCTAAGCCCTCTTTCCAGTTTTCACTACTTAATAAATTCTGAGTTGTTCTGCCAGAGTTAGTCCAAGTCCTGATAATCTCTCTTTCTTTTTTTAACTCAGTTTTTAGAGATTCATTCAATTTTAGTACTTCATCTCTAACATAAAAAGCATCATCTCTTTCTTTCTGAGTTTGGTGGAACATAACTAACTCTTTTTCTAAATAGTCATTTATTTTCTTATAAGCAAGATTTTCAAAAGTTAATCTTTCACATGTTAAAGTTTGATCTCTGTAACTAATAAACATGGTTTTAAGATATAATCTCAACTCAGTAATATCATCAGTATGAAAAGCATAAGTTATTTTAGGTACCTTCAATTCAGCAGTTTCAGGGCTGCCATCAGCATTTGCCATCAGGGCATAATTCACCTCATCTTCAGAATCTGAAGAGTCTGTCCAACTCTTCTTCTTTGTGACAAGTGCCTTGCCTTTGTCACTCTTTCATTTTTTGCAGTCAGGAGATATGTGGCCTCTTTCACCACAATTGTAGCATTTGACATTTGAGTTGTCTCCTCTGTCAGGCTTTGCACTTTTGCCTTCATACTTTCTGAATCCTTTCTTATCAGCACTTACACCTTTCCTGGAAAATTTCTTTCCCTTTCTGAATTTCCTGTAGGCTATCTTTGTGATACCCTTCACCATAAGAGCACACAATTTCATCATCTCTGCATCAGCATCCATTTCAGGTAAGCTTTTAGTTTTTGAATCATCATCATCAGAATATGATGACTCTGGATCAGACTTTATGATGAGAGCCTTTTCTTTTCCCTTATTTGAGACAACAACTTTAGGAGATTCCTCCTCAGCCTTAAGAGCAACTATCCTTGACTTTCTCCCATGTCTCTTGCTTCTTTGATCCATCCCAAGTTCATAAGTCTTGAGCATACCATAAATTTCATCAAGAGTAGTTTCATCAAGAGCATAGTTGTCTCTTATGGTAGTAGACTTCAAATCCCAATTTTCAGGAAGAGCTAAAAGGAATTTCAGATTTGAATCTTCAAGATCATAATCCTTGTCCACCAGTGACAGATCATTCAAGAGTTTGACAAACCTGTCATATAATTCAGTTAATGACTCACCAGCTTTTGAGTAAAAGTGCTCATACTCTTGAGTGAGTATAGTCCTCTTGTTCATTTTGATTGCATCAGTTCCCTGGCATCTTGTCTCCAAAGCATCTCATATCTCCTTTGCAGTCTTGCAATTAATTACCCTGTTTGACATGACATTATCAATGGCAGTATGCAGCAAATGCCTTACCCTTGCATCCTTAGCAATAGATGAGATATCTTCAGCTGTGTAATCACCTTTCTCCTTTGGTAGAGACTTTGCTGGTTGATCTGCAACTGCAACATAGAGCTTGGTAGGCTTATATGATCCTTTATTAATCCTATCAAGGTATTCTGGATCTGTAGCTTCCAGAAACATAGCCATCTTTACTTTCCATATGGGATACTCAGAAGGTCTCAGTATGGGAACCCTAATAGTCTCATATTGACTGTGGATTTGAGTGTTTTTAGCTTCTTCAGTTTTGGTGGGCTTGGTTGGATTTTTTGCTTCTTCAGACATAATTGTTTAGATCTTTACTGTATGTGTGTTAACAGATAAGCTCTGATATCAATTGTTAGGTCACACAACACTGTAGAAGGGGGTTGAATACAGTGTTATTATAATCAAATTGATCTTGAACACAAGTAACAGTAAACAGATATATTCAATATAATAAACTCTGTTACAATGGAACTGTTCTCTCTCAATGATGAACAAATATCACTAAGAGCTGATAGGTTACAATGAATAATGTATCTCGATAATGATAACACATATAGTATAAACCTATGTCTGTGTTTATATAATACACAGTTACAAGATAACTTCTAATTGATATGGAATATAATTATGTCTCCTAAAATATATCAATCAGATATCTTATACAAGTCTTTCAGTCCTCTAATTCTTTTCATGCATATCTTCTTTTGTTTTAGTCTCGATCTTCTACTTTAAATCAACTTCCTTCCTTAACTGTAAGTCCTCCCGTACTTAAGTTCTGACATGATCTTAAGTCCTGATATTATGTTCCGACTTCCAGTAAGTACTGATATTTCCTGTTTGTTAAGATCTGAAAACTAAACATGAAACATATTAGACATGACATCTCAAATATATCTAACAGTTGATGGATCAAGTGCACTAGTTGTTAATGACAGCTAGTCATCTGATGATGAACTAGAAATCCAAACTCCAGTTATTTCAAGCAACGAGTAAAAGAACAAGGAACCATATAAGCAAGTTATTCTTGAACTTGAAGAAGATGAGTTTTATACCTTGGATGAACTGGATGAGTTGGATCAATCCATGGCTTACCTAGCAAGAAAATTCTCTAATATTAAAGTGAAGAAGCCAAAGTTCTTCAAGAACAAAGAACAACAACTGGAAAGAAAAAACTCAGGACAACTTTGGTGGCAAGAGTGGTTATAAGACTGGGTCTGTTGACAGATCAAATATTAGATGTTTCAATTGTGATGAATTGGGCCACTTTGCCACAGAATGTAGAAAGCTAAAGAAAGTGAAAAAGGACAATGCCTATCTTGAATTGTAGGCAAAGTATGAGGCTCTTCTAAAAAAGCAGCAGGGTAAAGCTTATATTGCAAAAGGAAAGAGTTGGGATGATTCAGATTATGATAATGATGAGGAAGTAGGAAGTATGAAACTAGGCACTCATGGCCTCGGAGCAAGGAGAGTCATCCTCATCAAAAATACAAGTACAAACTCTTACCACTATTGGTTTAAATGAAAGTCAATATAAGGAGACTATCGAAAAGATGAGCATAAAAATGGTCCATATCCATACTAGCATGGTAGCATCTACTGAGGAGGTCAGTAGGTTATCAAAAGCTAATGAGAAGCTTGAGAGTGAGAAACAAAAGTTTGAGCTACTGCTTGTGGAGCTTGAGACAGTCAAGCAAGAGAATGAATATCTAAAGAACAAGCTGAAGTGTGCTAGTGAAATAGAAATTGTGTTAAGATAAAAGATAGAGAAGAATGAGGTGAAACTGAAATTATTCAAGAATGCATCTCAGCTAGTTGGTCAGTACCATGAGAAGAACAAGCCATGTGCAAACATAGCTATTGGCTTGGATTATGATGCATTGAACAACAACAAAAAGGTTGAAGGTAGGCAAAATAATTATAAATGAAGATGTCCCAGTTATGCTGAGAAAAGTGAATGCACCTCTGTTCAAGGCATATGAAGCAAATTTTAGTGAAGTTGAGCTGGTGATTAAGAAAGAGCTTGCTGATGAGGATAATGAGAAGAAATGCACAGAAACAACTCCAACTCCTAAAGCTGAGAAGAAGCCCATGGTAAATCAAACTCCCAAGAAATCAATCAAGGAAGTTAAGACTGAGAATACAGGAAAGAAGAAGAAAAACATAAATGGGAAGATTGGAATAAACAAAAGCAATAACTTTGCATTTGTTGCAGATGCTCCCACGAAATAGTGTCAAAAGTGCGGCTCTGTTAATCATCTAACTCACCTTTACAAAAAGGTTGTTAGCAAGCCAGAAGTGGGAGCATGCAAGTATAATGAAGAAAAGGCCGACGATCCCTACTCATTCTGTGACAAGTTTGATCGCATAACTTGCAACATGAAAGTAATGACAAGTTGTCACAAGCTAAGAGTAGATCTTAAGGAAGTCAATGTTGAGTCTTTGGCTAAAAAGGAAAATGCACATCAATCAATGAATTCTATTCTTTCTGAATCATCAAATTCTACTTCTACCAAATCTGTTAATAAGAAGAAAGTACCCAACACTGCTTGGGTTGCTAAACACACTTAATCCTCATTGTTTGCAGGGCAAAGTGAAGAAGGTCATATTAATCATAGACAGTGGATGCTCAAGACATATGACAGGTGATATGGCCCTGCTATCATAATTTGATGAGATGGCTGGCTCATTAGTGACTTTTGAAGACAACAACAAAGGTTTCACAATAGGTGTTAGGAATATGTTGTGTACTTGATGATAAGCTAAACAAAATACCTTAGTAGATTTAACTTAGTGAATTTTGTAGCACCCGACGGATGATCAATTATAGTCTCGACGGATGACTCAATATAATCCTGACGGATGACAAATTGATATCCATCGGGTGAGTAGCTTATGTAACAATAAGTCATGTAACACATTTCAGCAAATAACTTTATATAGATTATGTAGTAGCCTATGAATCATGTAGACTGCTAGTAGATGTGCAAAATAGGTTGATTAAATATAAATATAAGATGTCTTGTAATTCTGCACAAATGAAATGGAGTCAAGTGATAAAAGGCTACCCGATGGATGATCAACAAAGCTACCCGGCGGATGATCAACAAGGCTACCTGACGGATAACAAGCATGCACCCGACAGATGATCAATTCAAATAGCTGTTGACAGTGACAACACAGTCACATGCGTTGAGTGTTTGAAAAAGGAATGTGGCAGCCTGTTTAGCAGGGTTTTGAGAACAAAGAAGCATATTACCATTTTTATGCAAGTTATGAAGATTTTCAAAGATGCTGGAATAGAGTAGTGAAGCAGCATGGAGTTAGACTTGATAGGTTCTGTTTTATTATCTTATCTTACTCTATGTAAACTTGGTGATTATAAACCAAGTGTAGCAAGTAGAACAACAACAACAACTATAGACTAAGCAAAAACACATTTTTCAGAGAAACATTTATAAGCTGTATCCTGTAGCATTTCTCTGCAAGTTTAGTTGTTCACTTGTAAAGCAGTTGTGAGCTATTCAAGCTTCACAGGGTTCTCTTGATATATATATATATATATCTGGTGGATATATTCAAATCCACTAGAAAGTTTTAAAGACTTGTGTTTTTATTACTTGTGTTTTGAATTATATAATTCTTTCATTCCGCACTTTGCAAATCAAACACATATATATCATTGAGTTAAAACCATTTTTAATAAATCTCAAAAAGAAGCCAGAATTACATTTAACCCCCCCCCCCTCTGTAATTCTTGTTGTATTATTAAGGAATAACAATATGATATGGCAAGATAATTTCTGGAAATGTTGTCATTGAAGATGTAGCACTTGTAGCTGGTCTTGAGGTGAATCTCCTAAGTGTCAGCCAATTCACAGATAGAGGATTTAATATATTATTTGACATAGGAGAATGCCTAATTATTAGCAAGAAGAATGGTGAAACTGCTTTGAAAGGAGTAAGGAAGGGAAGTTTATTAATTACAGATGCGAACTCAGCAATGAGGATGAAATTTGTTACTTCTACACCAAGGCATCTGAAGAACAAAGAAAGTTATGACATAAAAAGCTCTCTCACCTGAATTACAAGGCAATCAATACCCTAGTCAAAAAGGAGTTAGTGAGAGACATATCAAATCTGGAGTTTGCTCAAAATGAGGTATGCGAGGCTTGTCAAAAAGGAAAGATGAAGAAATCAAGTCACAAGAGTAAAAATGTGAATTCCATAAGTGCACATAAGCAACTTATTCATATGGACTTATTTGGACCAATAAATGTATTATCAATTTCAAGAAAGAAGTATGCACTTGTGATGGTGGATGACTACTCAAGGTACACATGGGTAGAATTTATGCATTCTAAGGATGAGACTCCACACATCATAGTTGAACACATCAAGAAGATTGAGAAGCAGACCGAAGATCAGGAATGTGTGAAAAGATTAAGGAGTGACAATGGCACAGAATTCAGAAATGCAACTTTAACTAAATTCTGCAATGAAAAGGGCATTGTTCAAGAATTCTAAGCTTCTAGAACACCTCAGCAAAATGGGGTAGTTGAGAGAAAGAATAGAACACTAGTAGAGGCTGCTAGAACAATGCTGCAAGATGCCAAATTGCCAACAAGTTTTTGGGAAAAAGTTGTCAACACTGCATGCTACACTTAAAACAGATATCTCATTAACAAGAATCTTGGCAAATCACCCTACTCAATTTTATCTAAAAGAAAGCCTACTGTGAAGCATCTTCATGTGTTTGGAAGCAAGTGTTATATTTTAAAAGACAACTTTGAATATGTGGGAAAATTTGACTTTAAGGTTTTTGAAGCAATTTTTCTGGGATATTCATTAGAGGACTGCCTACAAAGTCTATGTGCCTACAAAGGCTTGGAATGCCTTGTTGAAAATGAAGCCGAGGCCCTGAAATTTAAAAATCTCAACATTAATAGTGTGATTCTAAGGATGAAGCTGAAGTCAACACAAATCATATAATGGATGAAGAGTCAATTGAACAAGTGAATCATAAAAATGGAAGCTCATCTTAAACACCTGAATTTGATAGCACAAACTCAGGGGGAGAAAGAGGAGAAAGTTTTGCAAGTCATGCCAATGGTAAAGAAAAGGATGAGAACTCAAGTCAACAAACTCACACCAGGAAATGGGATAGGAGTCACCCAAGAGAAGCAATTATTGGTGATCCAACTGTTGGAGTGAGGACTAGAAGTGCAATTGCAAATGAATGTCTTCATGCATATTTTCGTTCACAAGTTGAGCCTAAGAAAACTGAGGAAACTCTACTTGATCCTGATTGGATATCTGCTATGCAAGAGGAGCTAAATCAGTTTAAAAGAAATAAATTTTGGGAATTGGTTCTTGCACCAAAGAACAGAAGCGTAATTGGAACAAAGTGGGTGTTCAGGAACAAAATGGATAAGAATGGGATTGTAACAAGAAACAAAGCAAGGTTGGTTGCAAAAGGATACTCACAGGAAGAAGAAATTGATTATGATGAAACTTTTGCTCCAGTTACAAGACTTGAAGCAATTAGGATCTTTCTTGCATTTTCCGCACATTCAAATTTCAAGGTGTTTCAAATGGATGTAAAGAGTGCATTCCTTAATGGTGAGTTGGAAGAAGAAGTTTATGTGCAGCAGCCACCTGGCTTTGAAGATCCATAATTTCCAGACTTTGTATAAAATTACTTAAGGCTCTCTATGGACTAAAGCAAACACCTAGAGCTTGGTATGACACTTTGTCAGAATTTTTGCTTAAACATGGATTCACTAGAGGAACAATAGACAAGACTCTATTCTACAAGCAGCATGGCGGTGATATGATCCTAGTTCAAATCTATGTAGATGATATCATTTTTGGTTCTACCAATGAAAAACTATGTCAAAGATTCTTAAAGCTCATGCAGAGTGAATATGAAATGAGTATGATGGGAGAGTTGAGTTACTTTCTTGGACTTCAAGTCAGTCAAAGAAGTGATGGAATCTTCATCAGCCAAACTAAGTATGTCAAGGATTTATATTGAAGATGTTTGGCATGATTGATTGTTCACCTGCATCAACACCTATGTCTCCAGCTACAAAGTTGGATGAAGATAAAAAGGGCAAATGTGTAGACATTTCAGGTTATAGAGGGATGATTGGATCTTTGCTGTATTTGACTGTTAGTAGACCAGACATTATGTTTACAACATGTCTGTGTGCAAGATTTGAAGTCAATCCAAAGGAATCACATTTGATGGTTATGAAGAGAATTTTCAGATACCTAAAGGGGACTCCAAACTTGGGATTATGGTATCCAAAGGGAACGGGATTTGAAGCTGTTGGATACACAGATGCAGATTTTGCTGGATGCAGGATTGAGAGAAAGAGCACTAGTGGAAGCTTTTAGTTTCTTGGACAAAGACTTGTATCCTGGTATAGCAAGAAACACCAATCTATGTCAACCTCCACAGCTGAAGCTGAATACATAACTGCTGGAAGTTGATGTGCTCAAGTCCTTTGGATCAGAAATCAGCTAGTGGATTATGGTCTAGTGTTACACAAAATTCCAATTATGTGCGACAATAATAGTGCTATATCTATTGTGGCTAATCCAGTTAATTATTTTTAGAACAAAGCACATTGTTCTAAGGTACCATTTTATTAGAGAACATGCTGTAAATGGTACCATTGAGCTCATTTTTGTTCCAACAGAAAAATAATTAGCAAACATTTTTACTAAACCTTTGGATGAAGCAACTTTCACCAGACTTGTTGGTGAAATTGGAATGTTAAATTCTTCATCCTAAAGGCAAGAACTCAGCTAATGTTTTGCAGCAGATTAATTTCTGATGAATCAAAATTCATTTGATTAATTGGAAACTAACTGGAATATGAATTATAAATATTTTAGATTTCTCTGCATATTTATTTTTCATTTTATTTTTGTTAACTTAGAATTTTTCAAATCCTAAGTAAACTGTCTCTTTGTTAATTCATTTCTTCAATATATGAAGTTAATAAAAAATAGACCTAAAAAGGACCAAAAGTACATAGAGACCGAGTTCTCGATAAGTATAAATGACTTCTCGATAAGTCAGTTTTGGACTTCTCGAGTGGACATCTCGATAAGTTATTTTGACTTCTCGATAGAGGTCTCGATAAGTCCTTGTTAAACTTCTCGTGGACATCTCGATAAGTTATTATGACTTCTCGAATAAGTTCATTACCAGACTTCTCGAATGGACATCTCGATAAGTCACTCTATGACTTCTCGATAAGTAATGTAGAGATCTCGAGTGAATTATTTTGAGTTCTCTACAAGTACAATTTAAACTTATCTTTAACTCAGATTGAAATAATTTTATTTAATAAATTATTTTCAGCATGATACTTTTGAAATAAATTCATTCTAATTTTATATTGATTTAATCAATAAAATTTTGGAATATTTCAATCCATTCTGGACAAACTGGGTATTTATTTGACATCTCGATAAGTCATTCTCTAGTTCGCGATAAGAGTCAGGAAAATGACATATCGATAAGTATCTATTCTCTTAATATGACTTCTCGATAAGCAAATTCCAAACGTTTATTTTGAGTTCTCGATAAGTCATTTACCTTTTATTATAAATACCCAGACATCTCGACATACACCTCTTTACGCCTTCGAGATCTCTAAGTGACCTAAATTTTTCCAAATCTAAACCGTTTTCTCTCATTTCAAGCTCTTTCTCTCTATTTTTTTTACCCACTCCAATTCAAACTATTTCAATGGCATCAAACACATTTACACCTTTCATCCCAAAGACATGATATGACAATATTTCAAGTATTGTTCAAAATCTGGTGTTTTCTATGGCTCACAACAGACAGATCAATGTAGGACATCTGATAATGGAGGAGCTCAACACAGGCTCATAATGCCTTTGACATCAAGAGGTAAAGAAATTTTTCTTCCTAGATTTATAATGTCTGCTTTAAATCATAAAGTGCATGACATTCATATGCTTAATGATATAGATAGAACTAAAATAGGCAATTGTAAACAAGTGTCCAAAGTTCTATTTAGTTCACTCATAACAAAGAACAAGGTACTTGTAAGTCTTAGAATCACTCCTTTTATGTTGGAGAGATTCAGGACATACCCTTACCCTATGCCTGACACGAGGTCTTACATTGAATCTAGTGCAGTAATGGCTCATGTCCCTGTGTAAGTACAAACACAGGAACACCAACATGGGTCTTCCCATACCGAGACCCCTTCTTATTTACCTATAAAAGCTAGGAAACCAACCACTTCATCCTCTCAAAAGGCTAAAGTGAGTAAAAAGAAGAGGAAGCAGGAACCCTTGAAAGTAGTTAGTGAGAGTGGTGAGGATAATACAAAACTTGAGTCTCACCTGATCAGAAAATCAAAGAAGATTAAGAAAGCTAAGTTGACCACTCAAGTGACCGCCTTTGCACCCTCCCAACAGGATGCATTTGTAAAACATGGAATTAAACAGACTATAGGGGCATCTTCTCAACATGATGTCTCTATTGAAAAGAGCACCCTCCCTAGTGCACCATGTAAAGAGTCTATACAAACACTTGAACAAATTCAAGTATATGAAAGAAGAAATAAGGATGACACACACAAAGTGAGCACATCTTTTGAAGCTCCCTCATCTACTCAGGGGGAGCTGCCAACACTCAATTCTGAAATTCAAAATCTAATTTCTCAAATTTCTTCTTCATTCAATCAAACACTTGAATCTGATTCTCAAGTGCTGCCAACATCATGTGACATGGTTCAAGAGATTGTGCTCACCACCCAGGACCTAAATTTAGTTGGTGAGAGGCTATATGTTGGGGTAGACCTTGATGACACCAACACAAACACGTGGGTTTCATCACTTTTTTATTGAAGAACCTGTGATAGTTTCAAATGCACTTTCATGTGCAAATCAACCTTCACAGGCTGTTGTTGGAATAATAGCATCTTGGCCCAACATTTTATGATATATCTAAAAGAGTACGAACATAATATTAACCTTAATCGCTACGGCGTAAGCGATTGAAGTCCACGTCTTCTACTGTATTCCCTAATTCTCCTTGGACGAAGTGTGGGCTTCGATCTCCCAAGATGTGCCTCTTCTTAAAGCTCTAAAAATCCAAAACCCTAGCTGGCTCCTTGAGAAAAATGGCTGCCTCTCTTAAACCCTAGGATTTGATTTCATTTTTTATGTGTCTTGCCCTATCTTTAGGAGAATGAGAATATTTATAAGCTACAGTAGGGATCATGGACTATTAGGTCGGGCCTTCCAATGTCATTCTGGGCCAAGCCCATTGTCATTAAATATTAATTCAATCCACTAAAGAATTAATATTTGCACTACCTTTCCTAATTCTGTAATTTGATCATTTAATTCGGCTCTCATATTAATTGCTTATTAAATTCCCCATGTTTAAGATATCACATATCCATTAATTAAATTAATTTCTGACAATTAATTTAATCAATATCTTTTATCCTTGATCATCCACACAACCTTATAATTATGCAAGAATTTTTTTTCCTACATGACTAAAGCATAATTATCTTTATGAGCTTTCAAGAGGACATCATCACCCGAATATATTTTTCGGACACGGTTTCAGTTTCCTTTTATAGTTAATATCCCACTTTGTATATAATGTCATTGCCCAATACATAAATTCACAATTTAAAATAAATTACTTGTATGAATCAAGGCATGTGCATTAAATTCAAGTGGCAATCACTATATCCGGATTAAGAACCTAAGCAATAATAATATCATAGAATCTTAGTTCTTCTTTATTGTCATAATAAAATAAACAATTATTCTACTATTTTGATCCCGTTCAATATACACAAAGTATACAAGTATTATTCAATAGTCAAGATATACTATTTCTAAATAATACTTCAGTCATTCCAGTGGTTTGTCTAACACCACTTAGACTGTGAACCTTTATTATATTATATAGGGAGTTTGACAATCTAATCTTATGCTATCCCATTTGATACTAGATTGTCTATAATATATAATATACAGACAATGTGAAAACATGCATTCAAGATTCTCAAATGATTATTATAATAGTATATACTTCAAACAAATAGTTCAGTATAAACCCTAACAGTTGTAAGGTTTGAGGGTAGTACTCCTGAGAGGGAGCTATCTAAATCCTCTCCAATTCAATTGGAGGTTCTTCTTGAAGGAACAACTCCCCTAAAAATCCTAGCTGAAATTTCTCTCACAATTGAATCTAGGAGTTCAATTGCCAATGATCCTGCTATGGGGGACGCAAGTACATCACATTCAAGTGACATTGCTTTGAAAGAAGTACAAGGGTTTGAGGCTAGGGTACATGATAATAACCTAGTCAACTCCCATCCAATTCCAATGGAGGTTCACACCAAAAGTGGAGAATACAAAATTATCATAACCACAGTTCAACCTGTGAGTCAAACTGTGACATCTGTCACAGGTGGTTCTATTGAGTCTCTACCTCCACCTCAAATCCAAATGACCAACCATCTACCTCTAACACTACTCAATCACAATCTTATTTGATTTCTTAGTGGCTGCAGGAAGCAGAAGCTCAATCACCAACAATGAATGATCTATTGGTTGATCAGCTGTCCAGCCTTGCTAAAATTTCTCAACAGCTTCTTACATCAGATATGTCTAATCAAGATTATCAAGATATCATGATTTTCTACCAGACAGATGTTCAAGAACATCAAACAAAGATTGTAAATGAAGCTAAACATGATGGCAACTTTGATGCCTGGTTGGATAAAAACTTTCATCTTGAGATGGATGAGGTTTTGGCCAGATTTAGAGAAGAGTACATCACCATCCTTGAAAGCAATGCCAGAACTCTAAGTCCACAAGAAGTCTATGATGCAATCGCAAATGTCTATAAAGCTCAACTTAAAGCCTTTCACCTCATTGGTAAAGCTCTAAAACTAACTCTGAATGATCATCAAGATAAAATAAGAAAACTGGCCAAGGACAAGCTGGATGAGATAATTCCTTCTCAGCTGGAAATCAAGCAAAAATTCTCTAGATTTACAGATCAAATGGCCAATTTTGATTTATCATCTTTGGACAAGAGCATCAAAAATCTGAGGGAATCTTTCCTAGCCTTACATGAAGTTGTCCAGCAGCAAATCACTAATACTAATGACATCAAGGTCAAACTGGATCAACTCCATCAGGAGACATATGAGCCATCTGCTCTTTTGATGGAAGGAATCAAGGAAGTTGTGCAAGCTACATTTGGCACTTCAACCTCTTCAAGTTCTCAACCATCATTATCTACATCATCAAATCTCCAACTTCAATCTCTACAACAACAAGTTTCAACTCTACAAGCCTCTAATGACTCACTCACAGCTCAGGTTCAAGCTCTCACCTCTCTAGTGCAGAGTCAAAAAAAATGATATCAGGACCCTAGTTGACTTCCACAAACATCTTCAAATGCAGTACTCAGTTCATTTGTGAGCTATCATGGGTGCCTTGAATATTCCTTTACCTGCTCTTTCCGAAGCTATTAGGCCAGAAATTCCCAATCCACTACTCCTACCTGCTAACAAGACTAAGGGGGAGATAGAAGCTAGGATTCAACATTCCAAGGAAGCTGGTAAATCTAAAAAGACTGGAAAATTGACATCAACTCACACTGGTCAAAGCTCTTCACAAGCTCAAATATCTAAAGATGTTGAAAAAGATAGACTTCTAAAAGCTGCAGAAGGACCCTGTCTAGACAAGGAGTTCAATGAGCTATTAACAGTCTTAAGGGCGTCTCTTCACAACAACTACATTACTTACAAAAGAGCCCTGGCCAACAATATCAATTTTATCAGAGTTGTGATTGTCAAAGTTGATAACTTTCTAGAGAAAAGAATAGTTGCAAATGTAAATAATTGTGGCTTGTACAGATGTCTACATGTGTCTCTCTCAAATCTTCAAACCATGAGAGCATCTGAGCTGGATGTAATTATTGACAGAGTTAATCCAGTGATTTCAGAGGACACCCAACTGCTAAATGAACTCAAGAAGGCTCAGATAGCTGCTTTTCCTGAAGCCTATATATATCCAAGCAAGTGGGTGACCTACATCTGTTCAACTACCAAAAAGAGCAAGTTCTTCACAATTCCAAAGAATTGTGTAACAGGAAATTTGAGATTAATAATGACCCATAAACTGATATAAAGTCCAAGAAGAACAAAAAAATGAAGATGAGGAGATGATCATAATCTTGGGAAGATATCTTCAAAATGCTGATACCATGTTGCCAAACTCATAATTCAACTTAAAAGATGACAAGGATGATGATGAGCAGAAGCATGATGAGCAAAAACCTGTTGGCTCAAATCCAAGTCATTCTTCTAAAACATCTGGTAGCAAAGTAGAAGAAAAGAAGCAGGATGAGAAGAAGAGAGATGATAAGAAAAGGGGAGATGAAAGAAGAAGAAAGAAGAAGGAAGATGGTGAAGGATCAAAGAAAAATGTCCAATCAATTCAAATCCAACTTGCTCAAGCCACTAAACCTACAAGCTCAAACATTTTACAAGCCAATTGCAAACACCCTACTCAAAATTGCCAATCACATCTAGCC
Organism: Apium graveolens; assembly: GCF_009905375.1. Classification (NCBI taxonomy): domain Eukaryota; kingdom Viridiplantae; phylum Streptophyta; class Magnoliopsida; order Apiales; family Apiaceae; genus Apium; species Apium graveolens. The sequence continues at coordinate 142,210,860 of NC_133656.1, read as the reverse complement.
AATCCACCTTGAAGAAAAATATAAACCTACCCTCATTCAAGCCACCAATCAAAACTCAATACAAGACTGTTGAGAGAAAACCAAAGAAATTGCAAGTTACTGAGAGGGCTATCTGGAACTGTTTTGATCAAACTGATTTTCAACCACTAAATTGGTGCATTACAGGACTTCTTTCAACAATTAGCTGAAGAAATAGTCAAAGTCTGGGTTGTATCCTACACATGAGTTAGAATATATTACCAGGATGGCACCTTTACTCTACTTGGCAGTAACTTAATGGATACACTTTCAACCACATAATTCAAAAGAGTGATTAGCTTGATGAAGGATAAGGACACAATAACAAGGGCTTTGAAGGCTATGTTGTGTGTATGGGTGAGAGAAAGGGATGAAAGAAATGCAAAAGTAAAGGCTGAAAAGGAAGAAAAAGATAGAAAGTATGCAGAAAAAATTACAAGACTTGAACAAAGATCAAATAAGCTCAAGGTAAAGGGGTTGATCAGAATTTCTAAGGATGGACACTTTTTGAATATAAAGGTTGGCAGATACTCAAGATTCAGAGCTGGTTACTTGAATGGTTATTTATTGGATGAGTGGCTCAAGCTTGTGGAAGCTCTAAGAGGAACTGGAATAATAGAGGAACTTCAAGTGCTAGTAAATCTTAAGGACCTTATTAGAAAGGAGCCATGCTATTAGGATTTCATGTAATGAATGCACTTATCAAACTCATGTAATCACTCAATGTATAAATGTTATACCTATTAGTCTTATTACCAGGCATGAATTTGTAATAAGCTCTTCTCACAAATTGGGGGAGATTGTTGTACAAGACATGCATGTACTATAAGAAGACTAAGTCAATCTGACAGACCTAAGATTCAATTATATTGGTAATTAAATTTGTATTCTGTATTATATTAATTGAGTCTGTAAAATGGTTAAAAGATCAGACTAGAGTATTTTCTTGTAAACAGTTCAAGCCTAAGGAATAAATTCTGGAAGAAGATCAAGATAGATTATGCCTCAGAGAAATGATACAGAAGCTTGAAGTTGAATAAATCTGTTTTATGGAAAATTTTCTACGTCAAGATATCGACAGGTCACAGATCAAGCATATAGAAAAGTCATTTGAGAACTCCAGAATGACTTATCGAATGACTTATCGAGAAGTCCAAATTGGCTTATAGAGAAGTCCCACAGATATCGACAAGTGAAATGAAGATATGAAGATTAAAAATATCGACAAGTCATTTTGTATATAGAGAACTCAGAGATATCGACAAGTCAAAATGAAGATATAAAGATCGGAGATATCGACAAGTCAATTTTCTCATTAGAGATCTGAGAGATATCGACAAGTCAAATGCTTATAGAGATCTTAGAGATATCGACAAATCATTTCTACATGCAGAGTTTTGGAGACCTCAACAAGCCAAAATTCACTTATAGAGAACTCAGAGACCTCGACAAGTCAAAGACACTTATAGAGAACTAAAAGATCTCGATAAGCCATTATACTTATTGAGATGTTAGTTCTCTATACACCAAACTGGAGATCTCGATAAGAACCACAAGTACAGAATGCACACAAGTTAAATATTCAATATTATCAATCAACAAACGATCTAATCACTTAGATTGAAAAGTCTACAAAAGCAGCTTGAAGAGTGCAAGATCAAAGACCAAGATTAACTGACAAAGGAAAGTCACAGACCTGCACGATTTGTAAAGAAACACTAAGCCAGAAATTGAAAGCTTTAGAGATAACTTAAAGTAGGGTTTAGTACATCTTATTGCATGCTCTGTAAACCGGTGTTTACTTGTTTACTAATCTATAAAGTAAACACCGGTCCTTTGTTTTTTGATGTATCAAATAGATCTAGTTTTTCTTGTAACTCTCTCAAGGAAGAAGCTGAGTTCTTTACTTACAAAGAATCCAGGATTTGTAGCAAAACCCTAGCTTGATTTTAATACAAAATTAAGTGAGTTTTGAAATATTGTATGCACTGCTTTATTTCAGCTAACATAATATTACTGCATTTCTAATATGTTTTTTTAACAAAGTAACAAACATTCAAAAAGTCTTAAAAATACACAAAACACATTCACCCCTCATGTTGTATTCATTACCTAACAGTATCAACCAACGAATTATCTTTCTGTTTAGTTTTTTTAAACAAATTCAACATCAACAGTCTTTATTATTTTATTTAGGCTCGAACACCATCTATTTCTACCCAAATACCGCCTCATACTAGCCTAGCCTACTGTGTACAACAGTTATATATAACTTTGTTTCATGAATTTCATAATTTTAATGATAATATTATATAAGATAATTATCTCAAAATCATAAATTAATTAATTAGAGCAATTAAGTAATTTCAGTATGTACCGACGGACTACTGAATATTAATTAACTATAATAAATGGATTGCCCTTTACACTTCTATTAATAAAACTCGGCTTTCAAAAAAAACCTTAATTAGTTAGTATCAAAATACCAATTAATATTGTCCGCAAGCGTTGGCTCAATTGGTTAAAGAGGGGATAACTATCCTCTTGTTCACAGGTTCAAATTTCACGGAAGGAGAATTTATGATTATGCATCCTGATTATGCATCCTGAGTCAGAGTCTGTCGCTTAAATGCGATTTACCTTGATTTACGTGATTTGCAGGCTATTGCGTGAGCCCGTGGGGTTTACCCGCACCCGAAAGATAGCGTTGCGGGTTCTCTACGATAAAAAATAAAATAAAAAATATCAATTATTAATATTGAAAGTAATAATTAAACAATTAATAATTAACAATTAACAAAACCCATATACATACATTTTAAAAGAAAATATATCCTCTTTTTTCTTCCCACTTCCTTACAACCTTCCAGGAACAAACACCACATTTTCTTGTAAGTTGTGTTTTAATGATTTTTAATTTATTTAAATTAAACTCAAAAATACCATGGACCAAAATGACATAAATTCCCCAATTACTTAGCTACATTAGTATCGTAATCGACCGATCATCTTCATAGCTTCTCTGTTTTCCTACCACAATATAAAATATATACACACAATACACACTCACATATCATCACTCCCTATCCTCACCTTTTTCAATACTCTGTTTCTTAGCAAAGAAGAATAAAAGGGTTTGATCCATTAACACTTTTTAACAACCCCTTCTTTTTTTATTAATTAATTGTATTAATTTATCAAATTGTGGGTTTTTATTTATTTTTTCTGGGTTTGCAGAGAAGAGATCTATTGTATTGAGATGGGTTTCAATTCAGTTTATAAGGTTTTACAGGAGGTTTTTCCACAGGTATTTACAATCTTGTATAACCCAAAAGCCCTTTTTTATTTTCTTGATTTTATTGTGTTACTTGTTGATTAGTACTAATGTCTAATCTGAATTTTTTTTATTGTTTTGTGGTTGTTTTTGTACTTTATTATTGTAGTTTGAACATAATTTAGAGTGGGTTTATGATAAAGTTTCGAAAAGTTTGGGTTTTGATGGAAATAATGAATTTTTATTCTAGGGATGAAGGTTGATTTTTATGATTTGGGTATCATATTTAGTGTTTGTTAGGTAGTTTGAATGCAATTAAAGTTTTTTTTATGATGGAGTGTCGAAAAGTTGGAATTTTGATGTAAAGAAAGTGAAAAGATTGAATTTTTAATCTGTGGATGAAGATTGATTAGATGAAAGACTTAAATCCCAGTGTATGATTTGATTCTCATATTTTATGTGTACTTCATTAGTGTAGTTTGACGATAAATTTAATATTTTTATGATTAAGTTTGGCAAAGTTTGAATTTTGATGAAATTAAATTGAAAAGATAATATGTTTAATTCTAGGGATGAAGATTGATTAGCAGGCTTAAATCCTGATGATTGTGGTTCTTACTTCAAATGCTTAGTTTATTTAATTACAGTAGTTTGGCTGCAGTTTTATGATTTTATAATAAAGTTTGAAAACGTTAATTTTTTCATGAAAAAAGGTTCAACAATCTAATCTAATTTTTATTCTGGAATAAAGATTTCTTTTTGGAATTGCAACAAGTATTTATTGTTTGTTGGCTGCACTTGCCTTTATATGTACTTTAGGTCGATTCCCGGATACTGAGAGCTGTTGCTATTGAGAATTCTAAGGATGCTGATGTGGCTGTTGGGGTTGTTCTTTCTGAGGTTATGCCGTCTCTTTCGTTAAAAGGTGGAAAAGTTGCTACTTCTCCTGATCAGGGTCCAAGTTTGTCAAATCCATCTGGAGGTAATGTGTATACTGCAGTATCATTTTACAACAGTTGATGGATTTATAATATCTGCAAGGTCGATCCGACTAGTTTGATAATGTGTGTATATACCTTGTAGATGGCAATAGTAACATTAATTTAACAAGTAGTGGAGTTTTTATTGGGTAACTTCCGACCAGTTTGGTACTGTTTGTGTTGGTGTGGTATATTTCCTCTATGTATTGATAGAGTGTATCATTGTGCAAGAGGTAACAACCCACTCTGATTTGTATGTTAATGCGTGTTTGTGTGTATGCACCTTTAATGGGAATAGTTTTACCTTTGATTTTTATATTACAGCCTAATATAGATGTCTAGTCAGGTTTATCCAATATAAGTTTTTGAGCTTATTGTGTAAGCTAATATTATTGACCAATGTGATTTATTCTGTTCTTTTGCTCCCCATAGATGTTGAAGTCTCTAATACAGCTGATGGGACAGATAGTACTGCAGTCAATTATGGAGTTTCGGAAGAAGTTATTGCATCGCAACAGGTTCCATCAAGGAAGCCTGGTGAATCTATTTTTACTGAGTTTGATATCCCCTATGTGAACTTCATAACATCTGGTCCCAGTAATGTTACAAATGAGGTTCAGGATCAGGTGTTTGTAGACGCTGTGGATGAGTTTGGTGAGAATATCAGTTTACCAGGGAAGCACCAAGTATCCTGTACAGAAGAGTGTCCAATATTTTCTAGGAGATCATTGATGGCTAAACTTGGTAATCAGCTTTTAAGTGATACAGACGGGTCTACGAATTCTTCATCTCTTCATGAAGAAGAACAATTAAGTTTAGATGAACTTGTAAGGAAGAACCATCGTTCTGTGACTCCAGTAGCTGATGTGGATCCAACAGCTTTTCAAATTGTTTCTCCAAATAGTTTTTATGGCAATAGTCAGCTTCTAACTGAGCCAATTCCACCAGTCACCGATGTTGAAGAACCAGAAGCTGATGTGCCATCCCTTGCTGCTTCAGGGGGAGATGTATGCTCTAGTGAAATGGCCGATTGTCAGAATGTGGATATGGTGAATATCGTACTTGATGTATTAGTTAAGGATCTAGAGAAACAAGAACCAAGTGGGGTGAAGAGCTTATTCTCTAGTGGCATGGGTGATTTTGAGGATGAAACTTCTATGAAGGCTATTGTTACCAGCAGATCTGGCCAGATGTGTAGTGCGGAACTTATTGAGGGTATCATTGAAAATGAAAAAAGGGAGAAGGTATGACTCTTTTTTATTGTCACCTAACAAACTCTTTAAGGATTATATCCTCCTTCTACTGTATATTTCTTCTTACATAATTAAAAAAATATTTTTCTTTTGCTAAATCGAGTCCTATGGCATTTTAATATTGATAGTCTCCTTGTTTAAACCTAAAATTCTCATATTGTTTAATATTTTTCCTACCTGTCCATTAATTTTAAGATTTCATGATGAAGCTTAATCTCAAGCATTTTGTATGTTCTCCTCGACACGCATGGTTATGAGGCTGGTGTTTGATAAATCTTAGAAGTCATTTTTTTTCCCGGGGACTACTAAATATACCTAATAAATATTAAATTGTTCAGATAGCATTGCGATCAGCCAAGGATTCACTTATTAGCTTCATTAATGAAGTAGAAATGAAAGAGAAAGCTGTAGAGGAAGCTAGAGAAGAGGCTGCTCATGGAGGTTTGGATACACTTGCTAGGGTCGAAGACCTAAAAAAGATGTTGCAACGCGCAAAGGAAGCAAATGACATGGTTGTGTACCCTTTCATACGTTTATGAACTTGATAGTACTTAGTAGACTGATTAGGGGCAAAAATGGCAGTTAGCTCATTCTTTTTTCTTTCTTTACTTTTTTGGTGGATGCAGCATGCTGGTGAAGTATATGGTGAGAAGGCTATTTTATCCACTGAGATGAGGGAGCTTCAGTCTCGCTTACACAGCTTGTCAGATGAAAGGGTCAAAGCTCTTGCAATTATTGATGAGGTTCTGTTATTCTAAACACTCTAACCACTCTCTATGTCGTTTCAATTAATTTTGGATTGCAAGATTTTTGGCATAGATCATTTTGATACCGTTTCATTATATTATTGGACTAGACAATGTTATAGTGGATCAGTAACCTTATATTTTTGTATTAATTGTTCTTTATAGTCAATGCTCCTAATCATATCTTTATCTTTTTACTTGTGCCAATGGTAAAATTGTAATTATATCAAGCATTGTTCTGCAGATCCATCAAGCGCTTGAAGTAAGGTTAGCTTCAGCTGTAGCTGAGATTAAGGAGGCAGAGCTTGAAAAGCTTGAAAAGGAAGAGTCTGCCCTTAAATATCTTGCTCATGAAGAAAGCAGGATGCAGAAGGTGGTTGAAGAGTCAAAATTATTAGAGCAACAAGCCGAGGAGAACTCCAAGGTGGCAGATTGTACATGATTAAGTGTTCTATGACACTTTATGTTGATTGATTAACCTTGCCTGTTGATGTGTTTTATTGCAGTTGAGAGAGTTCCTCATTGATCGTGGTCAATTAGTTGATATACTACAGTAAGTACCATTTTATCCATCCAATTGATGATGGTGCTTTACAACAGTTGTTTCGAGATTCTGTTGCAAAGATATTTAGATATTCATGTTCATTGCTATGTTATAGTTCTTCACATGTACAGAACGTAGGAGCATTCTCCTTGATGGTTGAGTAGTTTGTCATATTGTTGCAAATTTTCTGTGCTCCTTGATTCTAGAGTCTAGACTATTGACTATATAAAGTTATTCATTCTTGCGAGCTTGTTGATTATAAAATATTATTTCTCTTGGTAAAGTGGTGTCAAGTGTATCATGGTCTCAAATTTTCTTTTCTTTCCTGATCAAGTTGCTTGAATATCATTTTATACTTGCAGAGGAGAGATATCCATCATATGCCAAGATGTGAAGTTAATGAAAACAAAGTTTGACCAAGGAATTCCCTTAAGCAAATCTTTGTCTTCCAGTCAGACTACCTCCGTATCAACTTTTTCAAGTTCATCCGTACTTGGTGCATCATTTGAAAAGCTGCCTGAACCAGAGGTGGTTGCTTCCCCGAAAAATGCAAAGGCAGCACCAAATTCAACTGATGATGAGGTTTTATATGAAAATGAAATCCCCGGTACTGGCATGGAGTTGGTGGATGATGGCTGGGAGCTCTTTAACGCCTAAATTCTGCTCGCGGAATCAATTAACTAAGAGACTATTTAATTTGATTAGTGCCTATTAAAATAGTTGGTAATAGTATGGTATCTTTACTCTTACAGTTTTTCAGCAGATTCTGCGTTTCGTGTATATAATGCTATATAGTGGTGTTGTGATGAGATTCTGGGGTATTACACAATAATGGTTACGGCGCTTCTGCTTGTAAATAAATTAAGTGCCCCCATTCTCTTTGTTATATTAGTATCATTGCTGGGTTATGAAGGATAGCAAAACACAACATTACTGCTTTAATTAGTAGTCTTGCTTGCTATAGAAAGGAATTTGTCGGTGCTCTATGAATTGCCTAATATTTTAGCTTGAACTTTATTTTTAAAATAATGATGAGTAATATTAAGTTAATTTATTTATCCAAGCCTAATAATTTATTCGTACTTTGATTATGAGTCATTAGCAAGGATTGAAATATGAACTAAGACAATTTTTTGCGGTATTTTCATATATTTTGTGTATGTGTACCTTTTATTAATGCGCTTTGTATATCATTTTATTGGACTTATGTTACAAATGTTATGAGTATGTTTTATATTTTGTAACTTTTGTGTTGATTTTTTTTTGTGTTATTTAATCTTTAAGATAAGTTTTTTAAAAAAATATATAATATGTAATTTATTTTATGTCATTTTTATATTATTTTATATATGTCTTCTAATTTTTTCTTGTTCGTTATTTTTATACTACTTGCCATTAGATTTCATGTGTTTATATTATATATTTCATACCTTTAGTTGTTTTTTCTAAATATTGTGATATTTGTTTGTGTGTTATGTTGCGTAATTGATTAATCCCACTTTCTTTAATAAAGAAGATGTGTAATTAAATATTTGTTTACTATGCAGTCGTGAAACGTAAAGGATGTCCTCTGTGAATAGCGGTGACACATCTTCAAACTTTAATCCCAATTTCGAACATGGGCGAATGAGCCAACCTGGAATACATAGAAGTTGTCATAATCCCCATGAACCAAAGTTAAGAAACGGTGCAAGAAAGAATAAATGTCAAGCATCTCCTGAGAAGAGGAATTTGATTTCAGATTTTGAAAATATGATTGAAATTGACAATTCAGAGTCCAATGATTCAGATGTTGGAATTGATGAAATGTACATGATGACCTGGATGGTGTGATATTGAATCAGAATTTGTGGCATGGATATATGGATCTTGGTCCTACGTCAAAGTTGTGCAATAAATGTGGTGCTACTATGTGGAACGAAGAGCGTAATAATAAATCATGTCCGCGTAAAGAGCCCACATTTTCTATGTGCTGTCGGAATGGTCAGATACATTTGCCAAAAGAAAGAACGCCACCAGAACCACTAGCTTCTTTGTTACTTGGTGGTGAGAAATCGAGGCATTTTAAACAGTACATAAGAGTGTACAACTGCATGTTCCAATTCACTTCCACCGGTGGTAAGATTGATAACTCAATAAACAGAGGTAGCTCACCATATTGTTTTCGTTTACAAGGTCAAAACTATCATTTGGATGGGAGTTTAGTACTGCTGGATGGATCTTGCCCCAAATTTCTCCAGCTCTACATATACGACACGCAGAATGAGGTTGAGAATAGAATCAATGCAATGGGAGATGCTTCTGACAATGTTGATCCAGATATTGTCGAGGAACTTTTAAGTATGTTAGACAAGAACAATGAGTTAGTCAAAGCTTTTCGCATGACTCGTAATCGGTTTGAAAATGAAGATCTAGATGAGTTTAAGTTAGTCCTCATATCATCTTAATCTTCTAGCGGGAGACCAAAGCATATTACTCCATCTAATGAAGTTGCCACTTTCATTGTTAGTGATGATACGAATACCGGTGATTTTAGAGACACAGTTGTGAATTCCAAACAAGAAGGATTGGAGAGGATATATGAAACAGATCCACATTTCATGCAGTTGCAATATCCACTACTGTTTCCTTGGGGAACCGAGAGGTATCATAAACGTATACCTCTGATAAGCAATAAATACTCTGAAATAGAGAATTTAGAAGACCTTGATCCTGACTCAACACAGAGGCGACATGTTTCACTAAGAGAGTATTATTGTTACAAGATTATGATATGAACTTCTAAAGGTATTTTTGAGAAGTAAGCAATATGATTAAAATATAAAATGCGTAATAAATTAGTGCATATTCTCACCATCGTTTCATTAATTTCAGGTTTAACGCCACACCTTGTTGGACGTTTGTGGCAACAATACGTTGTTGATCAGTTTGTTGCCATTGAACAATATAGATTAGACTGGGTTTCAACGCATCAAACTACCATCCGTGCTGATTTGTATAATTCTGTACGTGATGCTCTCAGTAAAGGAGACCATGATCCAATGCATGTTGGAAAAGCTGTTATACTGCCTGCTTCATTCACTAGATCTCAACGATACATGTCTCATACTTTAAGGATTCATTGGAGATATGTTGTGCAATTGGTCATCCATCCTTATTTCTCACCATGACTTGCAACTCAAAGTGGCCAGAGATACAAGAAATGCTTAAATTGTTGCCCAATGTTGATCCTGTTGATGTACCGGATATTGTTTCTCGCGTGTTTAAACTGAAGCTTGATCAGCTATTAGATTTGATTAAAAAGAAGAACTACTTTGGAAAGTGTATATGAGGTAAATTTATTTTATTGGATACTGACAATTTTACATTTAATTTTTTGAATCATATCTACACATGCATAGCTTTAATGACATATTTTTTCTTTACTTATGTTTTGCACAGTTATACATGTAATTGAATTCCAGAAGTGTGGTTTGCCACACGTGCATATGCTAATTTGGCTGAGCCCTGAAAGCAGACCTAATTATATTGAAAAGGTTGACCAGTTGGTTTCTGCTGAAATACCAGATAAGAATTCTGATCCAATAGCATATAAAGCTGTTAAAAACTATATGATGCATGAACCATGTGATAAAGACTTATACACATCTCCATGTATGGTGAAAGGAAAATGCATGCGTCATTTCCCAAAGAGGTATGAATAAATAGAATGATACATATGTTCCGTAATAAGTCTATTTTATTATTAATATCGACGCATGTAATTTTTTGTTTTTTGCAGATTTAATGGTGATACCTATTTTGACGATTGTGGTTTTCCTGTTTATCGGAGGCGTAACACTGGTAGAGTTATCAACAAAAAAGGGATCAACCTTGACAATCAATTTGTAGTTCCATACAATTGAGATCTTATGTTGCGGTTTTAGTGTCATTTAAATCTGAAAATTTGCAACAGTTCAAGATCGTTGAAATATCTCTTCAAGTATTGTTTGAAGGGTCATGACACTGCTACAATGTTGTTGAAGAAGAAAAGTAACAAATCAGGGAATGAACAAACTGCAAGATCCGTGAAGAATTTGGATGAGGTAAATTTTTTTCTTGATGGTAGATATGTTTGTGCATCTGAGGCATCCTGATGGATTTTTGGGTTTGACATTCACCATCGTTCCCCAAGTGTTGAACGCTTACCAAAACATTTGCCCGGTCCGAAGTACTTGAATTTTCAGAGTTCTGCAGATTTGGAGAATGTGTCCAATAACGCTACTTCTAAAAAAGTAAACTAGGGGCTTGGTTTGTAGCTAACAGTGAATTTCCACAAGCTCGAAATTTTAAGTATTCTGACTTTCCCATCCATTTTACATGGATAAAGAAAACTGCTAAATGGAAGCTTAGACAAAGAGGTGATGTGGTTGGGAGGTTAGCAGAGGTTCATGCAACAACTGGTGAATCATTGTATCTTCGAATTTTGTTACTTAGATGTAAAAGTGCTTTATCTTTCACTCAGCTGCGAACTATTGATGGAACTACATATGATACATTTAAGAAAGCATGTGGTGCTCTTGGTATGTTAAATAATTATAATCAGTGGCATGATGCTTTGGAAGAAAATGTATTCTCAACTATGCCAATCCAAATTCGTGCTATATTTGTTAACATCCTGGTAAATTGTTCTGTGTCTGATCCTCTTGCGCTATGGGAAAAATTCTGGCCAACATTGTCAGACGATGTTCTTTATATGAGGCGCAAGATTTCAGATAACATTCATTTAACATTGTCTGAGTATGAAATCCAGAACTATACTTTAGCAGGTGTGTGATCATTATTAAATACTTGATACGTCTGTTACTTTGTAGTATTACTTTTATTATTTTTAATTAGATGTCGGAACATTTACCATTGTTTTTTTGTGCATAGATTGAAAAGTTGTTAAATGATGTTGGTAAGTCCTTAAGAGATTTTCATATGATGCCATTTTCTGACGAACGATTTTTTCACACTTTAATCAATCGTCTCATTGTTGAGGAAACTAGCTACAATAAAGAAGAATTGAGACTTAATCACGAAAAAGCTCATAAAAACCTGAACTCAAGGCAGCTGGATGTATATAATGTAGTTGTTGATAATGTAAACAAAAATAAAGGTGGAATGTTTTTTGTTTACGGGAGCGGTGGATGTGGTAAAACGTTCCTTTGACAAACTCTTTGTTCACATTTTCGATCAGAAGGAAAGATTGTTCTTCCTGTTGCAGGCTCCAGAATTGCTGCTACACTTCTTCCTGGTGGCCGAACAACTCATTCTAGGTTTAAAATACCGCTTAAATTAGATCAAGGTTCTATTGCTGGAATAAAACATGGTACAAACATTGCAGAGTTGATGCATCACACAAGTCTTATAATATGGGATGAAGCTCTAATGCAGCATCGCTATGCATTTGAAGCCGTGGACAGAAGCCTGCGAGACATAATGGCTGCCGTTGATGTAGAATGAGGAAAAAGACCATTTGGCGGTATTACAATTGTTTTTGGTGGCGATTTTCGACAGATATTACCTGTTTTGCTAAGGCCGGAAGGGCTGAAATAGTGAATGCATCATTTAACAAATCCCGGCTTTGGAAATCTTGCAAGGTCTTTCTTCTCAGTCAGAACATGAGATTACATTCAGGTAATTCTGAAGCTCGAAATAAAGTAATAGCTGACTTTAGTAAATGGCAACTTGAGGTTGGAGACAGAAAAGCTGAATGCATTGATACTCATCGTGCATATGTTGAAACTGAGTTTGTAGTTCCTGATGACTATGTTGTCAAGAGTCCCTTGAAAAGTCCCATAAAAACCCTAATTGATATTATATATCCAGATTTTCATAATAATATACATTCACAGGAGTATCTGAGATCGAGATCTATTTTGACTCCAACAAACGTTGTTGTTGGATATATTTGAGATGTCATGTCTAATATGTTTCATGTTTAATTTTTAGATCTTAACTAACAGGAAATATCAGTTCTTACTGGAATCAGGACTTACTGGAAGTCGGGACTTAAGGATATCAGGACTTAGATTATCAGAAGATAATATCAGAAGATGGATATCAGAACTTAAGTACTGGAGGACTAATAGTTACGGAAGGAAGCTGATTTACAGGAAAAGATATACAAAAAGAAGATATGCATGGAAAGAGTTAGAGGACTAGAAGAATTATATAAGATATCTGATTGATATATTTTAGGAGATAGAATTATATTCCATATCAATTAGAAGTTATCTTGTAACTGTGTGTCTATATAAACACAGACATAGGTTTACTCTATAAGAGTTATGATCATCGAGAAGATCATACATTATAACCTAGCAGCTCTCGTGATATTTGTTCATCAGTGAGAGAGAACAGTTTCATTGTAACAGAGTTTATTATATCAAATACATCTATTTTCTGTTACTTATGCTTTAAATCGATTTGATTGTATTCTACACTGTATTCAACCCCCTTCTACAGTGTTGTGTGACCTAACAAGTGGTATCAGAGCTGTCTGTTAACACACATACAGTAAAGATCCAAAATAATCATGTCTGAAGAAGCAGAAAATCCAACCAAGCCCGCCAAAACTGAAGAAACTCCAAAGACTCAAACCCATAGTCGATATGAGACTATCAGGGTTCCCATGCTGAGACCCTCTGAGTATCCCATATGGAAAGTAAAGATGGCTATGTTTCTGGAAGCTACAGATTCAGAATATCTTGACATAATTTATGAAGGACCGCATAAGCCAACCAAGCTCTCTGTTGTAGTTGCAGATCAGCCAGCAAAGACCATACAAAAGGAGAAAAGTGAATACACAGCTGAAGATATCTCATCTATTGCCAAGGATGCAAAGGTAAGGCATTTGCTGCATAGTGCCATTGATAATGTCATGTCAAATAGGATAATTCAATGCAAGACTGCAAATGAGATATGGGATTCTTTGGAGACAAGGTGTTAGGAAAATGATGCAATCAAGAAAAACAGGAGGACTATACTCACTCAAGAGTATGAGCACTTTGACTCAAAAAGTGATGAGTCATTAACTGACTTATATGACAGGTTTGTCAAACTCTTGAATGATCTGTCACTGGTGGACAAGGAATATGACATTGAAGATTCAAATATAAAATTCCTTTTAGCTCTTCCTGAAAGTTGGGATTTGAAAGCTACTATTATAAGAGACAATTATGCTCTTAATGAAACTACTCTTGATGAAATTTATGAAATGCTCAAGACTTATGAACTTGAGATGGATCAAAGAAGCAAGTGATATGGGAGAAAGTCAAGGACAGTTGCTCTTAATACTGAGGAGGAATCCCCCAAAGTGGCTGTCTCGAAGAAAGGAAAGGGAAAGGCTCTCATCATAAAGTCTGATTCAGAATCATCAAGTTCTGATGATGATGATTCAGAAATTGAAAGTCTACCTGAAGTAGATGGTGTTGAAGAGATGATGAAGCTGTGTGCTCTTATGGTGAAGGGTATCACAAAGATAGCTTACAGGAAATTCAGAAGGGGAAAGAAGTTTTCCAGGAAAGTAGAAGTTCTGATAAGAAGGGCTTTAGAAAATCTGAAGGCAAAGGAGGAAAGTCTGACAGAGGAGATTACTCAAATGTCAAATGCTACAACTGTGGTGAGAAAGGCCACATATCTCCTGACTGCAAGAAAGGAAAGAGTGATAAAGGCAAGGCTCTTGTCACAAAGAAGAAAAGCTGGACAGACACTTCAGATTCTGAAGATGAGGAGAACTATGCCTTGATGGCAAATGCTGATAGCAGTTCTGATGCTGCTGAGTTAAAGGTACCTCAAACAACTTATGTCTTTCACACTGATGATATTACTGAGTTGAGATTATATCTTAAAACCATATTTATTAGCAATAGAGATCAAACTTTAACATGTGAAAGATTAACTTCTGAAAATCTTGCTTTTAAAAAGAGGAATGATTATTTAGAAAAAGAGTTAGTTATGTTCCATCAAACTCAGAAGGATAGAGATGATGCTTTCTATGTTAGAGATGAAGTGCTAAAAATGAATAAATCTCCAAAAACTGAGTTAGAAAAGGAGAGAGAGATTATCAGGACTTGGACTAACTCTGGCAGAACAACTCAGGATATACTAAGTAGTGGGAACTGGAAAGAGGGCTTAGGTTATGGAGATGAGAAAAGTGAAAAAGGAACTGAACAAGTTAAGCCAATTATTGTTAAACAGACTACTAAGCCAAAGGTAAATCCTGTTAAATTTGTAGCTAAAACTGTAAAGTCTGATTCTGAAAAGATGAAAGATATTAAGACAGAAGTGATAGCAGAGTCAACTTCTGACAAATTAGAACATGATAAACCAACTGAAGTTAACATAGGCTTAATGACCAAGAAGCGACTTAAATATAAGCTGAAAGAGATTACCAGTGTAAACAAGGTAAAGGTAGCTAGGCAAAATAGGTATGGAAAGGAAGGTGTGAATAAAAGCAATAATTATATGCCTGTTCCTAATGCTCCTAGAAAGAAATGCTATAACTGTGGAAACTCTAACCATCTGGCTTCTTTTTGCAGGAAGAATAAAAAATATAAACTCGTTACCTTCTAAGTCAGGAGTTAAGAGTCAGTCTGTTAGGTTTAAGCCACAAAATCCTTGTTTTCATTATGGTAGTATATTGCATTCCATTTATACTTGTAAGGAATATCATAGTTTGTACTATGATTATTATCAGATAAAACCTTCTTTGAAGAAAGTTGCTTTAATTCCTTCTAGTGTAAAGTATAATGCAAAGTCTGATACTGTTAATACTGATAAGAAAAATGTTAGCATAAACTCTGATGTTAAATCCGCTGTAAATGTTAACAAACTTAAAAGGGCCAAAGGATCCAAGCAATTCTGGGTCCTTAAAACTAACCATTAGTGGTCTCTGTGATTGCAGAGCAACATGAAGAACATCCTAGTTCTGGATAGTGGATGCTCAGGACATATGACTTGAAATAAAGCCCTGCTATCAGATTTTATGGAGAAAGCTGGCCCAGGAGTTTCTTATGGAGATGGCAACATTGGAAAAACTCTGGGATATGGCAAGATCAATCTTGGGAATGTCATCATTGATTCAGTAGCTCTTGTCTCAGGACTTAAACACAATCTGTTGAGTGTGAGTCAACTCTGTGATAAAGGTTATCATGTGGATTTCTTGAAGAATACTGTGAAGTTATAAGTAATTCTACATGCAAAGTGGTTCTGAAAGGATACAGGCATGGTGACATTTATGAAGCCAGACTTTCAACAAGTACTGATGGTTCTGCAATCTGTCTGTTGAGTAGAGCATCAATTGAAGAAAGCTGGAATTGGCACAAGAAACTCTCTTATTTAAATTTCAACAATATAATTGAGCTTGTAAAGAAAGATCTTGTGAGAGGACTTCCAAAAACAGTATTTGCTCCTGATGACCTTTGTGATTCATGTCAGAAGGCAAAATAAAGAAAATCTTCTTTCAAGAGCAAAACTGAGTCATCAATTCTTGAGCCTTATCACCTACTACATGTTGATCTATTTGGTCCAGTCAATGTCATGTCTATTGTAAAGAAGAAATATGCTATGGTTATAGTGGATGAGTTCACAAGATACACTTGGGTGTATTTCTTGCACAAGAAGACTGAAACAACATCTACTCAAACTGATCATGTCAAACAGCTGGATAAATTGATCAAAGATTCTGTTAAAATAATAAGGAGTGATAATGACACTGAGTTCAAGAATTCAATCATGGAAGAGTTCTGCAAAGATCATGGAATGAAACATGAATTTTCTGCACTTGGAACTCCACAACAAAATAGAGATATAGAAAGAAAGAACAGGACTCTCATTGAAGCTGCACGAACAATGCTTGATGAAGTAAAGCTACCATCCTATTTTTGGGCTGAAGCTGTGCAGACTACTTGTTTTACACAAAATGCTACACTTATAAACAAGCATGGAAAAACACCATATGAGATGGTGAAGAAAAAGAAGCCAAATCTGAAATACTTTCATGTATTTGGTTGCAAGTGTTTTGTTCTTAAGACTCATCCTGAATAGCTGTCAAAATTTGATCTAAAAGCTGATAAAGGAATTTTTGTTGGATATCCACTTTCCGCAAAAGCCTTCAGAGCCTACAATTTAAGAACAAGAGTTGTCATGAAATCTATCAATGTCTCTTTTGATGATAAGAAGATTACTGGACTTGAAGATTTCGATGATCATGATCAGCTAAGATTTGAGAATGAAGATTTAAATTCTGATTCTGGAAATTCTGATGACTTAAATCCTAATCCTATAAGTTCTGATGGATTATGTTCTGATGTCGTTGAAACTGTGGTAACAACTCCAAAGGAAAATGCACCTGTCCAGGGGGAGCAAGCTGAAGAACCTACCACATCTCAAGACTCTTGAGAAGCATCAGAACCTGTCACTGGCTCTTCAAGTTCTGATTCATCTAGTTCTGATGAGCCAAATTCTGATAATTCTGGAAGCTCTGATTCTTCACCTCCTGAAAAATCAAATTCAAATTCTGAAGTCTTAGAAATCATAACTACAGGGGGAGCATCAGAAAATGCTGATGGAGACAACATGGATCATGGGGGAGGATCCAGTTCTAGAGATCAACTTCCATCTACAAGGAAGTGGACTAAAGCACATACACCTGATTTAATCATTGGAGATCCTGAAGCAGGTGTCAGAACTAGAACTGCAACTTCAAATGAATGTCTCTATCATTCTTTTCTATCTCAGACTGAACCAAAGAAAGTGGAAGAAGCTCTTCAAGATGATGATTGGGTGCAAGCAATGCAGGAAGAGTTAAATGAATTTGAAAGAAATAAAGTCTGGACCCTAGTGCCAAGACCAAAGAACAGATCAGTTGTTGGTACAAAATGGATGTTCAGAAACAAAACTGACAGTGATGGCATAATTACAAGGAATAAAGCAAGACTGGTTGCTAAAGGCTACTCTCAACAGGAGGGTATTGATTATGATGAAACATTTGCACCCGTTGCTAGATTAGAAGCCATAAGGATCTTTTTGGCTTATGCTGCTCACAAGAAGTTTAAAGTCTTTCAAATGGATGTGAAAAGTGCTTTTCTCAATGGAGAATTGAAAGAAGAGGTATATGTTGAACAACCTCCAAGCTTTGTAGATCCTAAATTTCCCAATCATGTCTACAGGCTTGATAAAACACTTTATGGCCTTAAGCAAGCTCCAAGAGAATGGTATGAGACTTTAACTCAATTTCTTCTGGAAAGTGGATTTCACAGAGGCAAAATTGACAAGACTTTATTCTACCTCAACCATGGAGATGACTTACTTTTGGTACAAATATATGTTGATGATATCATATTTGGTTCTACTAATTCCATAATGTGTGAGAAGTTTACAAAGCTAATGCAGTCAAGATATCAAATGAGTATGATAAGAGAACTCAGCTATTTTCTGGGCCTTCAAGTCAAGCAAAATGAAGAAGGCACTTTTATCTATCAATCCAAGTATACCAGAAATTTACTGAAGAAATTTGGAATGCAAGATTGTTCAACTACATCCAATCCCATGGCCACTGCAACCAAGTTAGATAAGGATACTGGTAAATCAGTAGATATTACTAACTACAGAGGTATGATTGGCTCCTTACTCTATCTAACTGCAAGTAGACCTGATATCATGTATACTACCTGTCTTTGTGCAAGATTTCAGGCTAATCCAAGAGAACCTCACTTATTAGTTGTGAAAAAAAATTTCAAGTACCTTAAGGGTACAACTGATCTAGGATTGTGGTATCCTAGGGAATCAGATTTTAAGCTAATTGGTTACTCAGATACAGATTTTGCAGGATGCAAAATAGACAGGAAAAGCACTAGTGAAAGCTGACAATTTTTTGGAGGCAGATTGGTTTCTTGGTTTAGCAAGAAACAAAAGTCAATTTCTACATCAACTGCAGAAGCAGAATAGATTATTGCAGGAAGCTGTTGTGCACAGATTCTTTGGATGAAGAATCAGTTACTGGATTATGGGTTAGAATGTTCTAAAATCCCTATTTACTGTGATAATCAAAGTGCTATTGCTATGACAGGTAATCCAGTTCAACACTCAATGACAAAACACATCAGCATTAAGTACCATTTCATAAGGGAACATGTGGATGAAGGTACAGTGGAATTGCATTTTGTTCCAACAGATCAACATCTAGTAGATATCTTCACAAAACCATTATGTGAAGCTACTTTTATAAAATTGGTAAATGAACTTGGAATGGTTTCAGATTCTTTATCTAAATCTGCCTAGTTTTTGTTCTCATGCATCAGACTTTATGATCAGTGTTTACAGATTGTATAATCTATATGTAATCTGTGCTTAATTTGAAAATTCATTAAATGCTGATTGTTATCTGATTTGGATTTATATACTCTGATAAGTGTTTTGAATGTTCTGTGACTATTCAATCCAATGAGGATAACTGTGCTAGATGCTGATCTAGTAGTCTTTAACATACTAGAAATCCCATGTTTGAATTAGTTGTTTATGTGGAAACTCATTAACACAAGCAGATTCTGATATTGAGCTTAGTCAAGTTTACTTTATGTATCTTATTACTAAGTCACAAACTAGTTTCTTGTTTCTTATCTGTCAAATTCTGATGTCAGTAAATCTTAAGAATGAACTAAGTGCTGATAAGCCTCACTTATCTAAAGAAAAGAATAAAAGTCAGGTACTCCTTTGAGATCTAGAGTAAAAATGTGAAAGGGAAGACCCAAGTGCATTGCTGGTATTAAGTAATATGCATTAGAAAAGCAAAAAAAATTTTTGGTGACTTTTCACACTTTATGATTACTGGAGAAATACTCTGATAACAGCATAAATTCTGATAAGCAGTCGTGACTCACTTACACTGAGAAGCCACTATAAAAAGGAATTTCAAAAGATGCATACAATGAGCACAAACAGTTGAGGTGGATTCTTGCATAAATTTATTTTATAGTAGACATCATGACTGATGACAGATTTTATGCATTTTTCAGAGTTATGCCTTATTTCTACGATGTATTGAAGTTGATCAGACTTTAATCTTTATCTGATATTTTGCTGAATGCACACAATTTCACTCCATATGAATGATGAAAATTACTATGGTGATTAAGTTGTTTTTGACAAACAGTTAAGTGTCATTTGCATAAATTTTGAGGACAAGTTCTGATGGAAGTTATGATGATTAAACTCTGAAGAAAACAAGTCAGTATTTGTATGAAGAATCACAGAAAAAGATATTCACTTTTTGAGTACAGAAGCCATGTTCTGATGACTGTTAAAAACTGATATAAGTTAAGTTCTGTTATTAACACCTGATGTAATCTTTAATGCTTACGTGGCATTTTTCTTTACTTGACTTATTTATGGAAAAATCTGAAACAATCATATTTAAATCAGAATAAATTTGGGTGAGATAAAAACAGTCATAATCATTATGGGGTAGTGGTTAACTTGTATGTCCTGAAAAACTGCATGTGCACGGTAATTATTGCTTATTTTACGTGCCCATTAACTCCTGCTCTAACCGTTTATTGACTGTTCACACGGTGCCAGGTGTAAAGTGTATATCATGCTTCAAAAATATAACTGTTGAGTGGAGAGAGCATATATATGGGAGTTAACAGATTTTCTAATCTTTTACTTACTTTTCTATTTTTCATCTCTCTTATTCTCTCTCTCTCTAATATTCTCTGAAGCGTTTTCCTTCAGGACTTTTAACAAACACTTTGCAAACACTCTCTTTCTCACTTAATTTCTTACAGAGATGGCACCAAAAGATGTAATTTTCAATGGAGCTAAGTTTGTTCCTAACAACTACTCCGCCATTCTTAGCAAGGCTGAAGCTCCATCGGAACTTCACTTCATTCAGGATTTTCTCGCTAATTCTGATAATGGGTATGCTTTCATCCAACCTGAAGTAATCTCTGGAACCCAAGTGCTAGAGTTTTGGAGAAGTAGAGTATATGATGATGGTGGTGCTCAAAGGTCCCCAAGTATTATCTTTTCATCAGGGGAGGATGAACATGTCGTGACATTGGCCACGATTCGACAAGCACTGCAGCTGCTTGAGAACTGCGTTTAATCTACTGTTGAGGAGCCAGTTCTTCAAAATATGATGGCCAGTCGGGGGTTTGAAAAGACATTGGCGAAGCTGGGTCAATTGAAGAGACCTTACATAAGGAGGGAATGGAGTTTCTTCTTTAACTGCATTACCAAGGATTTTGCAAACAAATGTTCTAACTTCAATGCAATCCCCATATTCTGTCAACAAATCGGGTATGCTCTCATTAATCAAACTGATTTTGATTATGCAAGTGCTGTTTTAGGCTTTATTGGGGACAGGATGACAGAAGATAGGAATACTGTATATTTTGCTAGATTCTGTTAGCTTATCTATAGTACTTGTTGTTCTGATAAACCCAATTTTGCTAGTGAATCACTTTCACCATTTAGACTAGCTAAAATAGCTTTTAATGACTTATTATCTACTGATAATAAGAAGGTTTTGTTAAGACCCCTCCGAATTCCTTTATCTGTCAAACAAGCCTTAATAACCTATGATCCAGTTAAATACACTGCACTATATCCTGATGTCCAACCATCAGAACCTCAACCATCAGCACCTACCACCTCTACACAAACACCTCAGACTTCTCAACCATCAGTTGAAACAACCAGACCTTCATCTTCCAAACCTTCTAAGAGGAAAAAGTCTGTTCCTCAACCTCCACAAAAGAGAAGGAAGATGATTCTCAGAGATGAGTCTGAGAGTGAAGAGGAAATAATTGAAGCACGAGTTCCTGCATATGAACCTGTGATAATTGAAGCTGAGAATGTTACCTCTCAGAAAGAGAAAGCAGCTCAAAGTTATGATACTTTGAAAATGAAATCTGTAAATTCAGATGCTGCTGAAGCAACTCCTTCATTGGCAAGGAGATTGAAGAAAATGAAGGCTAGGAGGTATTTGGCTAAGGCTATATCAGAAGATACTGAAGAAGCTGAGGAAGGGGATCATGAATCTCTGACCTCACAAGAACCAATTATCATTGAAGCCCTTCCAGCTCAAGCCAAATACACTACCCCTCCCGTCTCTCCTATTAAAGCTACAGATGATGCTAAAGAACAAACTGACAATTCTGAAATAGATATTCATAATTTGAATATACCTGAAGTTCTTTATCTGGAAGCTCCATTTACATCAAAGACACCAGCTCTGAAGATAAATTCTGCTGATCAGAATTTAGATGATGTTATTCCTGAATCTCCAGTTGCTTCACACACTGTTGAGCTATCATAACAGAATGAGTCTTCCTCAAGTTCTGATGACAGTGTTTCTGTTGAGACTCCAGTACCTACTCTGGGCAAGGACGAATTGGTGAAGAAATTTATTGAAAAGGAAGCACCTATTCCTTGGGAGGATACTCACAGAGGTGTTGAGTGGACCAAGAAGTGGAATGAATCAGATTTTTTTATGTTCTAAAATTCTGACAGAGCATATTGCAAAAGCTGATGAGTTGCTCACAAATGCTGATTTCAAGACACAACTCTAGATCACATCTATGTCTACAAAACATCTTCAAGGTCTACATACATCTACTCATGAAAAGGTTAATACACTCAGGGAACAAGTTGATAAGTTCAATCTACAGATCAAGCTTGACAAGAATAGGTATATCAGACCTATTTCTGAAAAAGTTACAGCCATTGAGAAAACTCAAGAGAAGCAACAGGCCCAAATTGCTGAGGTTCTGGCTAATCAAGCTTCTCAGAAAGCTCAATTGGATGAAATCCAATCTTTAGTTGAACTTCTTCTTTCTCTCTTACTTCCTGATGATGCCAAAAAGGGGGAGAAGGTAGTTAAGTCCAAATGCTCACCTACTCAAGAACTGAAAAAAGGATGATAAAGGCGATGACCAGGGAAACTCTGAAAAGAGCAGAGGTCAAAGAAAAGTTCAAGGAAAATCTTCTATTTAGAACAAGTCAAGTTCTGATGTTGTGAAAGCTCAAAGACTGAAGTCAAGTGGTGATAAGCAAAGTCTGATGTCAAGTTCTGATATTCTGATTCAGTCAGGATCTGAAGACTCTCAGAAGTTTTTGCAAACTCTGAAGTTAAAGGGGAAGCAGACTACTGTTTATTAAAAAGATCCTAAAATCTAGACACTTGATGAGGAGATAGCAAGAAGATTATTTCTGAAACACAATCCAGGAATGGATTTAGAAACTCTCAAGGAGGAAGAAGCTAGATTTGCTGCTAAGAAGACAAATCTTAAGTCTAAAGCTTCTGATGTAAAGAAACCTCCAAGGCCTAAGGAAAAAAGCATTGTGATCAAGGGAAAGTCAAATTTTGAAACTTCAAAGTTCAAGACTAGATCACAGACTGAGAGTGATCCCAAAGACAAAGGGAAAGAAAAAATTTATGAACCAACCAAGTCGCTGAACTTGAAAACTTCTCAAGATCTGATGAAACCAGTGTGTAAAATGGTTCAAGTAACTGATGATAATCTTGTTGAAGATGAAACTGTTCAAATTCTGAAAAGAAGAAAGATAAATGAAGATTCTAAAACAACCTCAGACACTGCTCAAGTTGTTGTTCAGAATAAAGGACAGGAAGGTACAGAAGAAACATCAAATTCTGATCAAGCTGTTAAGACATCAACTACTGACGATGCTCAAGTTGATTTGGATAAAATGACAATTGCTGATAAGAAGAAGCTGTTATGGACGAAAGCTACTCCATTTGAACAAAAATCCAATCTTATGATTAATCAACTTGCTACATTTGGGTTGAAATCCAAGCAACCTAGAGATAGAGCTGGATTAGGTTCTGACGAAGAGAAGATTCAAACAGGAGTAGAGGTTACTCTAAGAGATCCTTTTATATTGACACACAAACCATATGAACAAATCAAACAAAGGTACCTTGACAAGGTGTTGTCTGCTCAAGTTGTGATAGATGCTCATGATAAGGAGAATCTAAAAGAGAAATTGATCTTATTTCTCAATGATGGAATGACATATAGATTAGCTGATACTGATGTATTAAAGAAGTATATCAGAGAACTTTAACATATTCACTATCTTCTGGAAGTAAAAGCTGATGTTACAAGAAGATGGTCATAATTCATTTTGAAGGCTATAAGAGATCTATTCAGAATCTCTGATACAAAGACTTCTCATTACAGTCCAATGATTACTGAAGGTGATGGAAGAGAAATTCCTATGCTGAAGAATTCTGCTAAGGTGGAAGTTATTCTGAAAGGAAGATGCTTATGTTATAATGAAAACTCTTCACATCCTAAGGTTATCAGACTTGGTGATGGACTTGAAAGAACATCCATTCAAGCTCTCAGAACAGCCATTTATCAAATTGGTGATAGTAAAGAAGAAGAATTGATACAGGTCAAAGCACAATTAGCTGAAATTCTAAAGAAAGCTAAAGATAATCTGATAAATGATTTTGGTAAGAATCATTATGGATTCAGATTGATTCAATGATATTGGTAAAGCTGGATGTTTTGTAAGTTGTAATTAATAGTCTTATTAAACTCCTATTGCATTTGAACTTAAATGTTTTTGACATCATCAAATCTATTAACTTGTACATTCTTGCATAATTTATAAGTTGGGGGAGATTGTTGGATATATTTGAGATGTCATGTCTAATATGTTTCATGTTTAGTTTTCAGATCTTAACTAACAGGAAATATCAGTTCTTACTGGATATATTTTACTGAATTTTTCTAAACAGCTCTTGAAAATTCACACCTAATTACTAGCTGCAACTTGTTTATATATCACCAAGTATTTTAACTGAAGACAAAGATAAAATACAATTATAAAATAGTTCTTCACATGTTTCTTCTTCATTTCTCTATCCAATGCAATATAAGATAATATGTGAATCTTTGAATACTTCCTTGTTTGCACCAGAATGAAGATGCTGCTTTTTCTTGATTCCTCCAAGAGGCTACCACATTCCAATTGTCTCTATCAACCCATGTGCCTCTGTCAGCTTATGAATTGTCACTATCAACTGCTATGAAACTGAGCATCCATTGAAGCTTTCATCCGTTGGTGGCTTTATCCGTTGATGCTCTTATCCGTTGATGCTTTAGCAGTTGAAGCTTTATCCGTTGATGCACTCGTCCGTTGAAGCTTTAGAGACATCCATTGAGGCTTTGTTTCTCATCCGTTGAAGGTCTTTAATTTACCAGTTGATACTACTTCATTTATACAAAATTACAAGGCATGAAATATTTACAATTAGCCCTCCTATTTGCATATCCACTAGTAGTCAACATGACTTATAATTTCCTACAACTTCTAAGAATTATAACTCATTTACAAAGACTGAAATGTGCTACAATACTAAACTTATTTCTAAGTAAAGCTACTCCATCAACGGATAGCCAAAGTGGTCTTATCCGTTGAGGCTACAAACACTAGATTTCTACTTAAGTGTTTTGTTTAACTTATCATTTTAACTTATCATCAAACTAATATACATATATTCCTAACAATATCCCCCTATTTATGTCTACTAGAATTGTTGGCATAAATTTAGGGTTAACTTGATGATAACAAAACACTTAACAAATATATGAGTTGAAACCAAGTAAAAATTCAAAAGTGCTGCAAAAGTGTATGTACTGAGATAGAGTTTAAGATTTACAATGTTTCCAAGGGTGCTCCTTTATCCTGAGCAAATCATTTTCTTTTCCTTTGTTCCCTTGTTTTCTTCCCTAGCCTCCTGTCATTTTCCTCTACTTGGAGTTGAAGTTGTCTGTAGAATTCAGCTTCATCTTCATCACTGATATCCAACTTAGATTGCATGTCCTTGAGAGTTTCATTACTGGCAATCTTAAGCTGGTCTTCAAGTCTGAAAAATCTTCTGACTCCTTTATTGTCTCTGAACTCCATCAACCAATGAAGTGATTTATGAATTGTAGTTCCATGCTCTGGGATGAGTAATGTTCTAGGCAAGGAATTTGACTCCCACCAAGTCTTCCTTATGCTGGCAATCTTGTTGAGAATCTCAGTCTTGGCAGTCCTGGTAAAACCAGTGTCCCTTTTTATAGATGAGTAGACTCTAATCAAGGTAGAATAACCCTCATTTAGAATTCTTTGAAGAGGCCAAGTCCTTTCCACACTTCCTTTATACTTGAACACTAGCCTTTCTGGTAGTTGTCCATAGGCATTTATTCCCCTTACTTCCTCCAGCTCATCCAGGTAAAGTTCAATATCCGTATATTCTTTTATGTCACAAATGTGAACATAATCATCCTTTGAGGCTTGTGGCTTAGGCTTAGGTTTATGTTTCTGAGTGAATTTGCTTGAGGTTGGGGGAGGTGTGGATTTGAATTTTTTTTTCAGTTCCTTTGGTGGTGGAGAAGTAGTTAAGAAGGTAGGCAATTTGATGGTGTCCCAATGTTAGGAATATGTATAACACCCTCCAAATCCGGGGTATAGATTTGGGGCATTATTAACAACAATTACCAACTATACCTGCACAAGCGGAATATAAATATAATAATTACCCCGAACTATCACTACTCAGGATCTTTTAAGGTCTGAGTTTGAAAACAAGAATCACGCACTACACTTTATTACAAACCCAACTAAATAAAACCTGTCTCAAGAACTATCTTTGATACAAAACTTTATTCTATCTACAGTTTCACTACACAACTTTTATTCAAACTACACAAGACTTTTATTCAACCCAACATTACTACTTATCCTGCTACACCTGATCTGGCAATTCAAAGCTCTCTTCGAGAATAGGAAGGAACACTCTTGGTATAAGAGGGTCCTGCTGCTTGACTCGCTTCTTGACTATGCGGGTCCTGATGGGTTTCATTCTCTACCTTAACTGTAAAACAATAGGAGTAACAATAAAAAGGGATGAGCCAAAATTGCTCAACAAGCCTGCAAAAATATATATATGGTATAGAGAAAGAGAAATGAGAGAAACAATAAGCTGCTGGTTGTAACAACCATCTGTATCTGTATCGAATAATAATTTGCCAATGATGGCGAGTGCCAAGTGAACAAGACTGGAAATAAGAACCAATATATGCACTATAATCTGCTGATCAGTCAGAATATAGTGCGGATCTATACCCAACTGCATAGACCCAACCAACATAAGGAGTACTCAGGCAACTATGGCCTATTAATTAATGGTCTGGGAAAAACCCATCCTTTATAGAAACTATCCAGTCCAAGACTGAGCATCCGGAACAATCGGTATGCTATTGATATATCCCAACACCAGGATATACCAGAGTATATGTAGGGTAAAGGAATTGAAATATGAACAGGGAATTCAATAAATTGGGTAAATCAAGAATTGAAATGAAACTGGAACAAGCAATAATAAATGGGTAATAGTGTATATAAACAATGATTATCAAAGAGAATTGATACGATAGAAAAGAAATATAAATCACTATTCTGAATTTAGAATAGAGGAAAAACTTGCCTTGCGCGTACTTAACCTGGTTTAACTCATTGCCTTCTGACCCTAGCTTGCTCTGCCTTGCTAACACTGAACAAATCATGGAAAGATAGGTGTTTAGATAACTTACTATATACGTGTATCTTGAATTGATATCACGCAACCTTATCAGTCTACCCATGCGATTCTATCTGACTCGCATATATATACATACATTAATACATCACATCTATTCACATAATCACATAAAGCACGTAACACGTAAAGCACATAATTAATTTCTAGATTTATAATTATTTTTAGAATCAATTCTAGGCTTATACCTGCATTACTAGTCTTATCTGATTTTATTATAATTTTTCGGGATTTATTCGGCTCAATTATACCCCTATTAGGACTTACGAACTATCAATTATCACCAAACCACTCTTTTTCGGAAGAAATTATAACTTACAACTATTTTTATTGGATTCGTCTCATTTTTCTGAGTCTAGGGGTCTTCGTTTCACTTAAATCGGACTAACGGTTGAATTGTTATGAATTAAACACTGATGATTCAATTTATTATTCAATATAAATAATTATTACAACCTTTTAAATCCTAAAATAATTTTTAAATAATTATTTAAGAAAAATCAAAGTTAAAAATAAATTTTTTATAATTTTTGGAGTTAAAATGAAGAATTTATGATTTATTGAAAATCATTTGATTAATTATCGAAATAATTAATCACTTTTTAAATATTTAATAAATAAATAACTAATAAATAATTAATAAATACTTATTTAATAATTTAAAATAATAAATCCCTAATTATTAGGATTAATCACAATTTATTATAATATTTATAACTTATCGATATTTATTCGATTAGATCGATTATTTACAAATAATCAATCAACTTAATTAACCGATACGCTATTTATCGAATAACTACGAATTATTCAAATTATAGATCACTTAACGATTAATTACTTGTATAACTACGAATTACTCGCAATTCCCGCATAATTATCGAATATTAAATTACTATCGAGACTTATACGATTCGCTAATCAATTAGTTACTAATATCTAATTATACGATACGAATAATTATTACAATATTAATCGAATAACTAGCGCTCGAATAATAATTCTAATTATCGAATCATTATTTGCACTATTAACTAATTATTAGATTATTAATCACATTTTTTAATTATTTCTAATCCTTATTTATTAATTAATTACCTAATTACTAATTAATTATCCAATTATTAATTAATTAAATAATTAATAAATAATTAGATAAATAATTAAATAATTAAATAAATAAATAAATTCGAATTTATAATTTAATAAAATAATTTAGAAATTAATAATACTATTTTCAGAATTCAAAATTAATTTTTAATTGATTTTTAGAATTAATAAATCTAATTTCTGTTTTTATAAAATAGAATTAAATAATAAAAATTCAGAAACAGAAATCAGAAAAACAGATTGGGGGTTTTTGGATCGAAACCGGGTCGAAACCGGGTTGCAACCGGGTCGTCTTCGACCCGATCGGGTCACGAAGAACACCGGCCACTGCCCAGAATCCGACGCCGGCGGAGATTTTCCGGCGAGACGAAAACGTTCGATTCCATTCGTTCCTTCTGTGTTTTCGACGCACAGCAACAGAACGACGCTCCCCTTCTGTTCCTCCTTCGTCCTCGTCGACTTCAACAGCCGGAAACCTGAGAAACGCGGCGGCGGCGGCAGAACTCCGGCGAGCTCAAAATGTACACCAACCTCGACGAAACCGGTGCCAATTGACTCACAAAACGACGATCTACACGTTCGTAATCATCAAAACATCAAACAACAACCAGAAAATCAAACCCGAGTTCGCGATTAAAAACCCGAAAATATAAACTTTCTGTTCGATCAATCAAACATCAAAAACACTTACATAACAGAAAACTACAGATCATAAGCTTCAAAACGAGTACTTACACTAACGATTTGGACTCCGGAATCACGATAAAAATCAGCTTTGATTCTGTTGCCCTGTTCTTCACCAAACCCTAACCCTAATTCCTTTTCTTTTTCTTTTTATTTTTTTCCTGATTTTTAATTGTAATTAACTGATTTAATTAATAATAATTCAGGTATTTATATTTATGAAGATAATACCCCTAAGTATAATTAAGGGTCTAATTACACTCCTATTAAAAATATTTGGCCCCAATTTTTATAATTTTTGGGTATTATTATTGAATTTTTAAATGTCCAATAAATACAAAATAAATACTAAAAATTCCCAAAAATTGTGAAAAAATACAAAAATACAAAGAAAAATGATATATGATAATTTCATGATCATATAAAATAAAAGTATAATTTTTGTGGGGTTTTTGGTACCCGAAGGGATCCGGAAAAGTCGTTTTTTCGCGAAAAAGGTCAATTGGTAAAACGTCTAGGGGTTCAGAATAGCGATATGGTATAGGGCATTTTTGGCAAAATAGGGCCAATGATTTTGTTTGAAATACGGGCTTTTAAAACATAGTTTTGAGCTGTACAGGTTTTGATATAATATATATAACTGACGATAAAACGTTCAATAAATATCCAAAACACGTTTGGATCAAAACAGCCAACACATAACACATAGCAGTTAGGGTTTAACAACTTACACATTTAATCACATCATAATACACATAATTTATCATTATTATAATATAATACCAGCGTAATTCCTCGGTCGTTACATTCTCCCCCCCCTTTAACAAGATTCTGTCCTCAGAATCACATTATGCAAATAACTGAGGATACCTTTCTAACATTTCACTCTCAAGCTCCCAGGTTGATTCTTCAACCACTGGGTTTCTCCATAAAACTCTCACTAATGACACATACTTATTTCTTAATACCCTCTCTTGCCTATCTAGAATTCTTATTGGCTGTTCTACATACGACAAATCTGCCTGAAATTCTACTGGTTCATATTCTATTACATGCCTTGTATCAGGATTATACTTCTTAAGCATAGATACATGAAATACGTTGTGAATGTGCTGCATATGGGGTGGTAGAGCTAGCTCGTACACAACCTTCCCAATTTTCTTCAAAATCTCAAATGGTCCAACGTATCGTGGCTTCAATTTCCCTTTATTGCCAAATCTGGTCAATCCCTTCCATGGCGATATTTTGAGCAATACGTGTTCTCTTTCCTGATAGTCCATATCATTCCTTGCTTGGTCTGCATATCTGCTTTGCCTGTTTTGTGCTGCCTCGATTCATTTTCGAATAAGTTTAATCTTTTCTTTTGTCTTCTGAATTAATTCTGGACCCAAAATCTTGCGTTCTCCAACTTCATCCCAATGCACTGGTGATCTGCATTTCCTTCCATATAATGCTTCATACGGTGGCATTCCAATACTGGCGTGATAGCTGTTATTATAAGAAAATTCCACTAGGGGTAAATGTTCATCCCAACTACCTTCAAAATTGATCGCACAAACTCGTAGCATGTCTTCAATCATTTGAATTGTCCTTTCACTTTGACCGTCAATTTGCGGATGATAGGCTGTACTCATATTCAACTTCGTTCCTAGACATTCTTGGAATTGTCTCCAAAATCTTGAATTGAAACGAGGATCTCGATCCGATACAATTGATACTGGTACTCCATGACGCATCACAATTTCTTTAAGATATAAGTGCACTAGCTTGTCCAATGAAAATCTCTCATTAATTGGAAGAAAATGTGCTGATTTCGTCAATCGATCAATAATAACCCAAATTGCATCGTGATTGGCTTTCGTCCTTGGAAGTCCCACTACGAAATCCATCGCTCGATGTTCCCATTTCCATTCTGGAATGTCTAATGGTTGCAATAACCCACTCGGACGTTGATGCTCTGCTTTAACTCGCTGGCATGTGTAGCATTTACTCACCCATTCTGCTATCTCCTTCTTCATATTCGGCCACCAAAAGTTTTCCTTTAAATCGCGATACATTTTCGTGCTTCCTGGATGAATGGAATACTTCGAATTGTGCGCATCTCGCATAATTTCTTCTTTTAATTCTGCCACGTTAGGGATCCAGATTCTTGACGCAAAACGTAAAATTCCTTCATTATCTTTCTGAGTTGTAATCTCTTCTCCTGTTAAGTTGTCGTCTTGACTCATCACTTTATCTTGACAATAGCGAATCTTTTCTAACAATCTTGGTTGAAAAGTCATAGCGTAAATAGTTCCTGCAGATTCATGAGGAATACGAATCTTAATTTCCAATTTGTTGAATTCTTTAACCAATTCTTCACATGAAGTTAACCGATTCAATCTTTCTTTTCTGCTTAGTGCATCTGCTACAACATTTGCTTTTCCTGGATGATAACTGATTGTAACATCATAATCTTTAATTAATTCCAGCCATCGACGTTGTCGCATGTTTAGTTCCTTTTGCGTGAAGATATACTTCAGACTTTTATGATCCATGTAGATTTCGCATTTTTCACCATACAGATAGTGTCTCCAAAGCTTCAATGCAAATACAATTGCTGCCAATTCCAGATCATGCGTAGGATATTTCTGCTCATGAGGTTTAAGTTGTCTCGACGCATATGCAATGACGTTACCATGTTGCATCAACACACATCCTAAACTGCGATATGAAGCGTCACTGTAAATAACAAAATTTCCTTGCTCGTCTGGCAGTACTAATACTGGTGCAGTCACCAACCGATTCTTCAATTCTTGAAAACTTTCTTCACACTTACTATTCCATTCAAACTTTTCACTTTGTCGAGTTAACTTGGTCAGCGGTGTCGCTATCTTCACAAAATCTTTGACAAATCTTCGATAATATTCTGCCAATCCTAAGAAACTTCGAACCTCTGTCGGCGTCTTTGGTCTTTCCCAATTCAACACAGTTTCAATCTTTGCTGGATCAACTTGAATGCCTTCTTTACTGATGATATGCCCTAGAAACTGCACTTCTTTCAACCAAAATTCACATTTTGAAAATTTTGCATAAAGCTGCTCCTTTCGTAATATCTCCAATGTCGTTCTTAAATGCGCTGCATGCTTTTCTTCCGTCTTTGAGTAGATCAAGATGTCATCAATAAATACAATGATAAACTTATCCAAATACTTCTTGAATATTCAATTTATCAAATCCATAAACGCTGCAGGTGCATTCGTCAATCGAAAAGCCATCATAAGAAATTCATAGTGTCCGTACCTCGTTCTAAACGCTGTCTTTGGAATATCTTAGGCCTTGATCTTTAACTGATGATAGCCTGATCGTAAGTCGATTTTCGAAAACCATGCTGCTCCTTTTAGTTGATCAAATAAATCATCGATGCGAGGTAAAGGATATTTATTCTTGATAGTTAACTTGTTCAGCTCACGATAATCAATACACAGTCGCATACTACCATCCTTCTTTTTCACGAACAATACTGGCGCAACCCATGGGGATACACTTGGCCTTATAATTCCTTTATCAAGAAGTTCTTGTAACTGCTTTGCTAATTCCCTCATTTCAACAGGTGCCATTTGATATGGAGCTTTCGAAATTGGTTCGGTCCCTGGCGTCAAGTCAATAGTGAACTCGATTTCTCGATCTGGTGGAAGTCCTGGTAATTCGTATGGAAAAACATCAAGAAATTCACAAACTACAGGAATATCTTCAATCTTCAAATTTCCCTTATCAGCATCCCGTACATAGGCTAAATAAGCTTGACATCCTTGACGTAGCAATCTTCTCGTATGCATTATTGATAGGAATTTCTGCTTTTGCTTCTCACCTTTAAATATTACCGTTTCATTTTCTTCAGTTTGCAATTTCACTCTCTTATTCGCACAGTCAATTTGAGCATTATTACTAGATAGCCAATCCATTCCTAAAATAACATCAAACTCCCCTAACCTAAAAGGTATCAAATCAACTGAAAAATGACATCTCCCTATCTCAATATCACAACTCGGGCATACTCGATCTACTGCAACCTGATCATTATTCGCTAATTTTATGACTAACACTTCATCCAACCACTGAACCTCACAATCTATCTTAGAGATAAAAGCTTCAGAAATAAAAGATCTAGTAGCTCCTGAATCAATCAATACCAATGCATTTACGGAATTTACAGGGTGTGTACCTGCAACCACATTCGGACTCTGTACCGCTTCCTTCATTGACATGTTGAAAGTCCTTGCTCTGGGCTGATTTTGCTGTGGTAGTGGAGGTGGAGGTAATGCTAAAACTCTTGGAATACTAGCAGCCATTGCAATTCCTCTGCAGTCTCTGGCGATATGTCCTTTTCTCCCACATTGAAAACAAGTAACTTCTGCTTTTCCCATCGGACATTCTCCAGAATAGTGTCCCCTTTGCTTGCACTTGAAACACGTGACATTTGGCTTGTTGCAAATTCCCGTATGCTTTCTACCACACGTTCTGCAATCAGGTACAGGCGGTCGAATAAGCCTTTGCTGAGTTGGGGCAGGTAGTCGATTACCCATCCTCTGGTTGTTTTGTTCTGGCCTCCTAAAGTTTACTTTTCCTCGAGCTTGAAATCCCGACCTTTTGTTGAAACGATTCTGAAAATTCCCTGGTCCTTTCTCTTTCTGAGCTGCTTCGCTTTCTCCTTCAATAATCATAGCCTTCTGAACAACAGCCGTATAAGTTGTCAATTCAAACACAGGTACCCTGCTACGAATCCATGGTTTCAGTCCTTGCTGAAATCTCTTGGCCCGCTTCTCGTCCGTATCCACCTGCTCTGGAATAAACCTTGCCAATTCAGTAAACTTGGTCTCATAATCCGCAACCGATAAGTTATCTTGTTTCAGCTCCAGGAACTTGATCTCCATCTGGTTCTTCATAAAACGAGGAAAATATTTCTCCAAGAAAAGATCAGTGAATCTATTCCAGGTCACCACACCTTCTTCTTCCAAAGCTTTCTTCGATTCCCACCAGTAATTAGCTTCGCCTTTTAGGAAATAGCTAGCGAAATCCGTCTTCTGCTCTTCCTCAACCTTTACCAACGAAAAAGCCTTTTCCATCTCTTTCAGCCAAGCTCTCGCTTTTGTAGGATCCGTGGAACCCATAAATTCCGGTGGCTTCACCGACTGAAATTGCTTGAAAGTAGTCGTAGGTGCTGCTGGTGGTATTTGATGTCCTGGATGAGCGGCTTGCTGTAACATCTGTTGCTGGAACTGCTGTTGTTGCTGCTGCATTTGTTGTTGCATCATCAACATCTGCTGTTGTATGAGATTAAACATCTGATCCATCTGTTTATTATTGTTTTGGCCCTCGGTGTTTCCATTCGATGAGTCGGGTTGTGCTTTTCTTTTAGGTGCCATCTTTCTAGTAAATAAACAATGAGTCTTCTTTAATAACAGTATATTAAACATGTATTAAAACAGTCGATTTGAGAAAATAAAACAGCTTATTAAATAACTGAATAGATAAAACAGTATGATGTGCTTTTTAATTTTATTTTTTTTTAAAACATAAGGGTACAACATGATCGTAAATAAAACAACATTTGTAAATATGCAATGGTACTGAAATAAATATAAATGCTTAAATAACTGGAAATAAAATAAATAAAATGTGCAAAAGATCATCTCGTATATATATAGGTAGAACACCAGCTACAGGTGTCAGTGCTTGATACAAAAACCTATGATATAACAGTCATACTGCTACTACTACTATCGGTCAAAGTCAGTAACTACACTCATACAAACTAGTCATACAATACTATACTGCCTCTATCTACAAAATATACATAATACAACACTCATCGATCTGCTAATCTCAAAATCCTGGTGGTACGTGGCTCAACTCCTCCTGCAATGCCTCTAGCACTGCCTCGGTAAGTCCCAATGATTACTGAAGGTGATGGAAGAGAAATTCCTATGCTGAAGAATTCTGCTAAGGTGGAAGTTATTCTGAAAGGAAGATGCTTATGTTATAATGAAAACTCTTCACATCCTAAGGTTATCAGACTTGGTGATGGACTTAAAAGACCATCCATTCAAGCTCTCAGAACAGCCATTTATCAAATTGGTGATAGTAAAGAAGAAGAACTGATGCAGGTCAAAGCACAATTAGCTGAAATTCTAAAGAAAGCTAAAGATAATCTGATAAATGATTTTGGTAAGAATCATTATGGATTCAGATTGATTCAATGATGTTGGTAAAGCTGGATGTTTTGTAAGTTGTAATTAATAGTCTTATTAAACTCTTATTGCATTTGAACTTAAATGTTTTTGACATCATCAAATCTATTAACTTGTACATTCTTGCATAATTTACAAGTTGGGGGAGATTGTTGGATATATTTGAGATGTCATGTCTAATATGTTTCATGTTTAGTTTTCAGATCTTAACTAACAGGAAATATCAGTTCTTACTGGATATATTTTACTGAATTTTTCTAAACAGCTCTTGAAAATTCACACCTAATTACTAGCTGCAACTTGTTTATATATCACCAAGTATTTCAACTGAAGACAAAGATAAAATATAATTATAAAATAGTTCTTCACATGTTTCTTCTTCATTTCTCTATCCAATGCAATCTAAGATAATATGTGAATCTTTGAATACTTCCTTGTTTGCACCAGAATGAAGATGCTGCTTTTTTTTGATTCCTCCAAGAGGCTACCACATTCCAATTATCTCTATCAACCCATGTGCCTCTGTCAGCTTATGAATTGTCACTATAAACTGCTATGAAACTGAGCATCCATTGAAGCTTTCATCCGTTGGTGGCTTTATCCGTTGATGCTCTTATCCGTTGATGCTTTAGCAGTTGAAGCTTTATCCGTTGATGCACTCATCCGTTGAAGCTTTAGAGACATCCGTTGAGGCTTTGTTTCTCATCCGTTGAAGGTCTTTAATTTACCAGTTGATACTACTTCATTTATACAAAATTACAAGGCATGAAATATTTACAATTAGCCCTCCTATTTGCATATCCACTAGTAGTCAACATGACTTATAATTTCCTACAACTTCTAAGAATTATAACTCATTTACAAAGACTGAAATGTGCTACAATACCTAACTTATTTCTAAGTAAAGCTACTCCATCAACGGATAGCCAAAGTGGTCTTATCCGTTGAGGCTACAAACACTAGATTTCTACTTAAGTGTTTTGTTTAACTTATCATTTTAACTTATCATTAAACTAATATACATATATTCCTAACAATATCCCCCTATTTATGTCTACTAGAATTGTTGGCATAAATTTAGGGTTGACTTGATGATAACAAAACACTTAACAAATATATGAGTTGAAACCAAGTAAAAATTCAAAAGTGCTGCAAAAGTGTATGTACTGAGATAGAGTTTAAGATTTACAATGTTTCCAAGGGTGCTCCTTTATCCTGAGCAAATCATTTTCTTTTCCTTTGTTCCCTTGTTTTCTTCCCTAGCCTCCTGTCATTTTCCTCTACTTGGAGTTGAAGTTGTCTGTAGAATTCAGCTTCATCTTCATCACTGATATCCAACTTAGATTGCATGTCCTTGAGAGTTTCATTACTGGCAATCTTAAGCTGGTCTTCAAGTCTGAAAAATCTTCTGACTCCTTTATTGTCTCTGAACTCCATCAACCAATGAAGTGATTTATGAACTGTAGTTCCATGCTCTGGGATGAGTAATGTTCTAGGCAAGGAATTTGACTCCCACCAAGTCTTCCTTATGCTGGCAATCTTGTTGAGAATCTCAGTCTTGGCAGTCCTGGTAAAACCAATGTCCCTTTTTATAGATGAGTAGACTCTAATCAAGGTAGAATAACCCTCATTTAGAATTCTTTGAAGAGGCCAAGTCCTTTCCACACTTCCTTTATACTTGAACATTAGCCTTTCTGGTAGTTGTCCATAGGCATTTATTCCCCTTACTTCCTCCAGCTCATCCAGGTAAAGTTCAATATCTGTATATTCTTTTATATCACAAATGTGAACATAATCATCCTTTGAGGCTTGTGGCTTAGGCTTAGGTTTATGTTTCTGAGTGAATTTGCTTGAGGTTGGGGGAGGTGTGGATTTGAATTTTTTTTTCAGTTCCTTTGGTGGTGGAGAAGTAGTTAAGAAGGTAGGCAATTTGATGGTGTCCCAATGTTAGGAATATGTATAACACCCTCCAAATCCGGGGTATAGATTTGGGGCATTATTAACAACAATTACCAACTATACCTGCACAAGCGGAATATAAATATAATAATTACCCCGAACTATCACTACTCAGGATCTTTTAAGGTCTGAGTTTGAAAACAAGAATCACGCACTACACTTTATTACAAACCCAACTAAATAAAACCTGTCTCAAGAACTATCTTTGATACAAAACTTTATTCTATCTACAGTTTCACTACACAACTTTTATTCAAACTACACAAGACTTTTATTCAACCCAACATTACTACTTATCCTGCTACACCTGATCTGGCAATTCAAAGCTCTCTTCGGGAATAGGAAGGAACACTCTTGGTATAAGAGGGTCCCGCTGCTTGACTCGCTTCTTGACTATACGGGTCCTGATGGGTTTCATTCTCTACCTTAACTGTAAAACAATAGGAGTAACAATAAAAAGGGATGAGCCAAAATTGCTCAACAAGCCTGCAAAAATATATATATGGTATAGAGAAAGAGAAATGAGAGAAACAGTAAGCTGCTGGTTATAACAACCATCTGTATCTGTATCGAATAGTAATTTGCCAATGATGGCGAGTGCCAAATGAATAAGACTGGAAACAAGAACCAACATATGCACTATAATCTGCTGATCAGTCAGAATATAGTGCGGATCTATACCCAACTGCATAGACCCAACCAACATAAGGAGTACTCAGGCAACTATGGCCTATTAATTAATGGTCTGGGAAAAACCCAGCCTTTATAGTAACTATCCAGTCCAAGGCTGAGCATCCGGAATAATCGGTATGCTATTGATATATCCCAACACCAGGATATACCAGAGTATATGTAGGGTAAAGGAATTGAAATATGAACAGGGAATTCAATAAATTGGGTAAATCAAGAATTGAAATGAAACTGGAACAAGCAATAATAAATGGGTAACAGTGTATATACACAATGATTATCAAAGAGAATTGATACGATAGAAAAGAAATATAAATCACTATTCTGAATTTAGAATAGGGGAAAAACTTGCCTTGCGCGTACTTAACCTGGTTTAACTCATTGCCTTCTGACCCTAGCTTGCTCTGCCTTGCTAACACTGAACAAATCATGGAAAGATAGGTGTTTAGATAACTTACTATATACGTGTATCTTGAATTGATATCACGCAACCTTATCAGTCTACCCATGCGTTTCTATCTGACTCGCATATATATACATACATTAATACAGCACATCTATTCACATAATCACATAAAGCACATAGCACGTAAAGCACATAATTAATTTCTAGATTTATAATTATTTTTAGAATCAATTCTAGGCTTATACCTGCATTACTAGTCTTATCTGATTTTATTATAATTTTTCGGGATTTATTCGGCTCAATTATACCCCTATTAGGACTTACGAACTATCAATTATCACCAAACCACTCTTTTTTGGAAGAAATTATAACTTACAACTATTTTTATTGGATTCGTCTCATTTTTCTGAGTCTAGGGGTCTTCGTTTCACTTAAATCGGACTAACGGTTGAATTGTTATGAATTAAACACTGATGATTCAATTTATTATTCAATATAAATAATTATTACAACCTTTTAAATCCTAAAATAATTTTTAAATAATTATTTAAGAAAAATCAAAGTCAAAAATAATTTTTTTATAATTTTTGGAGTTAAAATGAAGAATTTATGATTTATTGAAAATCATTTGATTAATTATCGAAATAATTAATCACTTTTTAAATATTTAATAAATAAATAACTAATAAATAATTAATAAATACTTATTTAATAATTTAAAATAATAAATCCCTAATTATTAGGATTAATCACAATTTATTATAATATTTATAACTTATCGATATTTATTCGATTAGATCGATTATTTACAAATAATCAATCAACTTAATTAACCGATACGCTATTTATTGAATAACTACGAATTATTCAAATTATAGATCACTTAACGATTAATTACTTGTATAACTACGAATTACTCGCAATTCCCGCATAATTATCGAATATTAAATTACTATCGAGACTTATACGATTCGCTAATCAATTAGTTACTAATATCTAATTATACGATACGAATAATTATTACAATATTAATCGAATAACTAGCGCTCGAATAATAATTCTAATTATCGAATCATTATTTGCACTATTAACTAATTATTAGATTATTAATCACATTTCTTAATTATTTCTAATCCTTATTTATTAATAAATTACCTAATTACTAATTAATTATCCAATTATTAATTAATTAAATAATTAATAAATAATTAAATAAATAATTAAATAATTAAATAAATTCGAATTTATAATTTAATAAAATAATTTAAAAATTAATAATACTATTTTCAGAATTCAAAATTAATTTTTAATTGATTTTTAGAATTAATAAATCTAATTTCTGTTTTTATAAAATAGAATTAAATAATAAAAATTCAGAAACAGAAATCAGAAAAACAGATTGGGGGTTTTTGGGTCGAAACCGGGTCGAAACCGGGTTGCAACCGGGTCGTCTTCGACCCGATCGGGTCACGAAGAACACCGACCACTGCCCAGAATCCGACGTCGGCGGAGATTTTCCGGCGAGACGAAAACGTTCGATTCCATTCGTTCCTTCTGCGTTTTCGACGCACAGCAACACAACGACGCTCCCCTTCTGTTCCTCCTTCGTCCTCGTCGACTTCAACAGCCGGAAACCTGAGAAACGCGGCGGCGACGACAGAACTCCGGCGAGCTCAAAACGTACACCAACCTCGACGAAACCGGTGCCAATCGACTCACAAAACGACGATCTACACGCTCGTAATCATCAAAACATCAAACAACAACCAGAAAATCAAACCCGAGTTCGCGATTAAAAATCCGAAAATATAAACTTTCAGTTCGATCAATCAAATATCAAAAACACTTACATAACCGAAAACTACAGATCATAAGCTTCAAAACGAGTACTTACACTAACGATTTGGACTCCGGAATCACGATGAAAATCAGCTTTGATTCTGTTGCCCTGTTCTTCACCAAACCCTAACCCTAATTCCTTTTCTTTTTCTTTTTCTTTTTTTCCTGATTTTTAATTGTAATTAACTGATTTAATTAATAATAATTCAGGTATTTATATTTATGAAGATAATACCCCTAAGTAAAATTAAGGGTCTAATTACACTCCTATTAAAAATATTTGGCCCCAATTTTTATAATTTTTGGGTATTATTATTGAATTTTTAAATGTCCAATAAATACAAAATAAATACTAAAAATTCCCAAAAATTGTGAAAAAATACAAAAATATAAAGAAAAATGATATATGATAATTTCATGATCATATAAAAATAAAAGTATGATTTTTGTGGGGTTTTTGGTACCCGAAGGGATCCGGAAAAGTCATTTTTTTCGCGAAAAAGGTCAATTGGTAAAACGTCTAGGGGTTCAGAATAGCGATATGGTATTGGGCATTTTTGGCAAAATAGGGCCAATGATTTTTTTTGAAATACGGGCTTTTAAAACATAGTTTTGAGCTGTACAGGTTTTGATATAATATATATAACTGACGATAAAACGTTCAATAAATATCCAAAACACGTTTGGATCAAAACAGCCAACACATAACACATAGCAGTTAGGGTTTAACAACTTACACATTTAATCACATCATAATACACATAATTTATCATTATTATAATATAATACCAGCGTAATTCCTCGGTCGTTACATTCTCCCCCCCTTTAACAAGATTCTGTCCTCAGAATCACATTATGCAAATAACTGAGGATACCTTTCTAACATTTCACTCTCAAGCTCCCAGGTTGATTCTTCAACCACTGGGTTTCTCCATAAAACTCTCACTAATGACACAGACTTATTTCTTAATACCCTCTCTTGCCTATCTAGAATTCTTATTGGCTGTTCTACATATGACAAATCTGCCTGAAATTCTACTGGTTCATATTCTATTACATGCCTTGTATCAGGATTATACTTCTTAAGCATAGATACATGAAATACGTTGTGAATGTGCTGCATATGGGGTGGTAGAGCTAACTCATACGCAACCTTCCCAATTTTCTTCAAAATCTCAAATGGTCCAACGTATCGTGGCTTCAATTTCCCTTTATTGCCAAATCTGGTCAATCCTTTCCATGGCGATATTTTGAGCAATACGTGTTCTCCTTCCTGATAGTCCATATCATTCCTTGCTTGGTCTGCATATCTGCTTTGTCTGTTTTGTGCTGCCTCGATTCGTTTTCGAATAAGTTTAATCTTTTCTTTTGTCTTCTGAATTAATTCTGGACCCAAAATCTTGCGTTCTCTAACTTCATCCCAATGCACTGGTGATCTGCATTTCCTTCCATATAATGCTTCATACGGTGGCATTCCAATACTGGCGTGATAGCTGTTATTATAAGAAAATTCCACTAGGGGTAAATGTTCATCCCAACTACCTTCAAAATTGATCGCACAAACTCGTA
This sequence comes from Apium graveolens, assembly GCF_009905375.1. Taxonomy (NCBI): domain Eukaryota; kingdom Viridiplantae; phylum Streptophyta; class Magnoliopsida; order Apiales; family Apiaceae; genus Apium; species Apium graveolens. Next base: position 142,168,911 of record NC_133656.1, on the reverse strand, counting down.
GTATGTCTTCAATCGTTTGAATTGTCCTTTCACTTTGACCATCAATTTGCGGATGATAGGCTGTACTCATATTCAACTTCGTTCCTAGACATTCTTGGAATTGTCTCCAAAATCTTGAATTGAAACGAGGATCTCGATCTGATACAATTGATACTGGTACTCCATGACGCATCACAATTTCTTTAAGATATAAGTGCACTAGCTTGTCCAATGAAAATCTCTCATTAATTGGAAGAAAATGTGCTGATTTCGTCAATCGATCAATAATAACCCAAATTGCATCGTGATTGGCTTTCGTCCTTGGAAGTCCCACTACGAAATCCATCGCTCGATGTTCCCATTTCCATTCTGGAATGTCTAATGGTTGCAATAACCCACTCGGACGTTGATGCTCTGCTTTAACTCGCTGGCATGTGTAGCATTTACTCACCCATTCTGCTATCTCCTTCTTCATATTCGGCCACCAAAAGTTTTCCTTTAAATCGCGATACATTTTCATGCTTCCTGGATGAATGAAATACTTCGAATTGTGCGCATCTCGCATAATTTCTTCTTTTAATTCTGCCACGTTAGGGATCCAGATTCTTGACGCAAAACGTAAAATTCCTTCATTATCTTTCTGAGTTGTAATCTCTTCTCCTGTTAAGTTGTCGTCTTGACTCATCACTTTATCTTGACAATGGCGAATCTTTTCTAGCAATCTTGGTTGAAAAGTCATAGCGTAAATAGTTCCTGCAGATTCATGAGGAATACGAATCTCAATTTCCAATTTGTTGAATTCTTTAACCAATTCTTCACATGAAGTTAACCGATTCAATCTTTCTTTTCTGCTTAGTGCATCTGCTACAACATTTGCTTTTCCTGGATGATAACTGATTGTAACATCATAATCTTTAATTAATTCCAGCCATCGACGTTGTCGCATGTTTAGTTCCTTTTGCGTGAAGATATACTTCAGACTTTTATGATCCGTGTAGATTTCGCATTTTTCACCATACAGATAGTGTCTCCAAAGCTTCAATGCAAATACAATTGCTGCCAATTCCAGATCATGCGTAGGATATTTCTACTCATGAGGTTTAAGTTGTCTCGACGCATATGCAATGACATTACCATGTTACATCAACACACATCCTAAACTGCGATATGAAGCGTCACTGTAAATAACAAAATTTCCTTGCTCGTCTGGCAGTACTAATACTGGTGCAGTCACCAACCGATTCTTCAATTCTTGAAAACTTTCTTCACACTTACTATTCCATTCAAACTTTTCACTTTGTCGAGTTAACTTGGTCAGCGGTGTCGCTATCTTCGCAAAATCTTTGACAAATCTTCGATAATATCCTGCCAATCCTAAGAAACTTCGAACCTCTATCGGCGTCTTTGGTCTTTCCCAATTCAACACAGTTTCAATCTTTACTGGATCAACTTGAATGCCTTCTCTACTGATGATATGCCCTAGAAACTGCACTTCTTTCAACCAAAATTCACATTTTGAAAATTTTGCATAAAGCTGCTCCTTTCGTAATATCTCCAATGTCGTTCTTAAATGCGCTGCATGCTCTTCTTCCGTCTTTGAGTAGATCAAGATGTCATCAATAACTACAATAATAAACTTATCCAAATACTTCTTGAATATTCGATTTATCAAATCCATAAACGCTGCAGGTGCATTCGTCAATCCAAAAGCCATCACAAGAAATTCATAGTGTCCGTACCTCGTTCTAAACACTGTCTTTGGAATATCTTCGGCCTTGATCTTTAACTGATGATAGCCTGATCGTAAGTCATTTTTCGAAAACCATGCTGCTCCTTTTAGTTGATCAAATAAATCATCGATACGAGGTAAAGGATATTTATTCTTGATAGTTAACTTGTTCAGCTCACGATAATCAATACACAGTCGCATACTACCATCCTTCTTTTTCACGAACAATACTGGCGCACCCCATGGGGATACACTTGGCCTTATAATTCCTTTGTCAAGAAGCTCTTGCAACTGCTTTGCTAATTCCCTCATTTCAACAGGTGCCATTCGATATGGAGCTTTCGAAATTGGTTCGGTCCCTGGCGTCAAGTCAATAGTGAACTCGATTTCTCGATCTGGTGGAAGTCCTGGTAATTCGTATGGAAAAACATCAAGAAATTCACAAACTACAGGAATATCTTCAATCTTCAAATTTCCCTTATCAACATCCCGTACATAGGCTAAATAAGCTTGACATCCTTGACGTAGCAATCTTCTCGTATGCATTATTGATAGGAATTTCTGCTTTTGCTTCTCACCTTTAAATATTACCGTTTCATTTTCTTCAGTTTGCAATTTCACTCTCTTATTCGCACAGTCAATTTGAGCATTATTACTAGATAGCCAATCCATTCCTAAAATAACATCAAACTCCCCTAACCTAAAAGGTATCAAATCAACTGAAAAATGACATCTCCCTATCTCAATATCACAACTCGGGCATACTCGATCTACTGCAACCTGATCATTATTCGCTAATTTTATGACTAACACTTCATCCAACCACTGAACCTCACAATCTATCTTAGAGATAAAAGCTTCAGAAATAAAAGATCTAGTAGCTCCTGAATCAATCAATACCAATGCATTTACGGAATTTACAGGGTGTGTACCTGCAACCACATTCGGACTCTGTACCGCTTCCTTCATTGACATGTTGAAAGTCCTTGCTCTGGGCTGATTTTGCTGTGGTAGTGGAGGTGGAGGTAATGCTAAAACTCTTGGAATACTAGCAGCCATTGCAATTCCTCTGCAGTCTCTGGCGATATGTCCTTTTCTCCCACATTGAAAACAAGTAACTTCTGCTTTTCCCATCGGACATTCTCCAGAATAGTGTCCCCTTTGCTTGCACTTGAAACACGTGACATTTGGCTTGTTGCAAATTCCCGTATGCTTTCTACCACACGTTCTGCAATCAGGTACAGGCGGTCGAATAAGCCTTTGCTGAGTTGGGGCAGGTAGTCGATTACCCATCCTCTGGTTGTTTTGTTCTGGCCTCCTAAAGTTTACTTTTCCTCGAGCTTGAAATCCCGACCTTTTGTTGAAACGATTCTGAAAATTCCCTGGTCCTTTCTCTTTCTGAGCTGCTTCGCTTTCTCCTTCAATAATCATAGCCTTCTGAACAACAGCCGTATAAGTTGTCAATTCAAACACAGGTACCCTGCTACGAATCCATGGTTTCAGTCCTTGCTGAAATCTCTTGGCCCGCTTCTCGTCCGTATCCACCTGCTCTGGAATAAACCTTGCCAATTCAGTAAACTTGGTCTCATAATCCGCAACCGATAAGTTATCTTGTTTCAGCTCCAGGAACTTGATCTCCATCTGGTTCTTCATAAAACGAGGAAAATATTTCTCCAAGAAAAGATCAGTGAATCTATTCCAGGTCACCACACCTTCTTCTTCCAAAGCTTTCTTCGATTCCCACCAGTAATTAGCTTCGCCTTTTAGGAAATAGCTAGCGAAATCCGTCTTCTGCTCTTCCTCAACCTTTACCAACGAAAAAGCCTTTTCCATCTCTTTCAGCCAAGCTCTCGCTTTTGTAGGATCCGTGGAACCCATAAATTCCGGTGGCTTCACCGACTGAAATTGCTTGAAAGTAGTCGTAGGTGCTGCTGGTGGTATTTGATGTCCTGGATGAGCGGCTTGCTGTAACATCTGTTGCTGGAACTGCTGTTGTTGCTGCTGCATTTGTTGTTGCATCATCAACATCTGCTGTTGTATGAGATTAAACATCTGATCCATCTGTTTATTATTGTTTTGGCCCTCGGTGTTTCCATTCGATGAGTCGGGTTGTGCTTTTCTTTTAGGTGCCATCTTTCTAGTAAATAAACAATGAGTCTTCTTTAATAACAGTATATTAAACATGTATTAAAACAGTCGATTTGAGAAAATAAAACAGCTTATTAAATAACTGAATAGATAAAACAGTATGATGTGCTTTTTAATTTTTTTTTTTTTTAAAACATAAGGGTACAACATGATCGTAAATAAAACAACATTTGTAAATATGCAATGGTACTGAAATAAATATAAATGCTTAAATAACTGGAAATAAAATAAATAAAATGTGCAAAAGATCATCTCGTATATATATAGGTAGAACACCAGCTACAGGTGTCAGTGCTTGATACAAAAACCTATGATATAACAGTCATACTGCTACTACTACTATCGGTCAAAGTCAGTAACTACACTCATACAAACTAGTCATACAATACTATACTGCCTCTATCTACAAAATATACATAATACAACACTCATCGATCTGCAAATCTCAAAATCCTGGTTGTACGTGGCTCAACTCCTCCTGCAATGCCTCTAGCACTGCCTCGGTAAGTCCCAATGCTCTGCGATATGCTGTCTCCGCGCTAAGATCCTGCTGTCTCAAATCAATAAGCTGCTGCGAGCTAATCCGGTGAATCTGATGTAACCTCTCTCTCAGTATATAATCTGGTCGTAATTGAAAGGAATATGTCCTAAGTCCAATCAGGTATTAGGATTTAGGAATAACTCTTTATGTAATATGTTTTGATTTCATTGATATTAATAAAGACTTGTTTTGTTTTTATTACGGGCTTTATCTATTTAAGTGTTTAAATAAGATATACCATAGTTTAGAGTAAAGCTTTTTATGGATTATGATGAGATCATAATAGTGAGACCTAAAAGGATGATAACTCTAAACTTAAATAGTTCCTGGTCATAGGATTACTAACTGGTAATTAATAATCCGCAAAAATCGGTACATACTATGCTTGCTTCATTATGAAGGATGTCTGTTCTCATAGACATTTGTGTGGTGACACTATAGCTAGTATGTAGGTGCTTATTATGGAATAAGTTCACTGAACATGACTCGCCCAACTGAACAACTGATGGAGTTCACTCACGTGTCAGCAGTTGTTCGCTTAGTGATAGTTGTACAATTATCCTTAGACTTGAGGTCATCATAGTCATCTTGTGTACACTGAACTATGCTTTGGTTTAGTTCTTAGTCTCCAGGGACAATTATTAGGGCTCTTCTGGGTATAGGAATTTGTACACGAAGATAGTGTATGATCAATAAAGGATCTACCCCTTCTAGTGAAGGAAGCGAATGTTCAAGGCTGATCCACTTATGCTAGTTCAGGAATCTCTGGCCAGAGTGAATGAAATTAGAAAGGAGTTTCTAATTTGCATAGAACTACGCATAGTAAATGGTAAGCAAGTGATTGAATTAGATAGGCTTGACACGAGATCCATGCCTTGTATTTAATCGGGACATTGTAGGGTAGAAGGAGTTTATTGTACGGTAACTATTCACTGACAGGTTCTTGGTATTCTAAGCAGTGAATTCATATTATCCGGATAGTCGCGATATGTTGAGAAGCATCACTCACGATGTAGAATAAATGTGATTAATTAATTAATCATATTTAATAAATTAGAGAATTTATATAAATAATGATAAAATAGTTTTATTATTATTTATTTCTACTACCGGCTTAATATTGAACCTACAGGGTCAAACCATAAAAAGAGAATGATTTAATGGTGGAGGAATTAATTAATAATGGCTAATAATTATTTATTTATGAAATAAATAATTAATTGGCAAATTTAATAATTGATTAAATGAGATTTAATTGATTATAAATTAATTAAGAAAAGTTCTTAATATTATTAATTAAGGATTTAATTTTTGGAAATTAAATCAAGAGAGAGAATTATTTCTAAAGTGTTTAGAAAAAGGATTAATAATTAAAAGGTGTTTTAATTATTAATAAGAATAATAAATGGGATAATAATAATAATATTTATGGGAAAATTTCAGCTGAAAATTTTGCCTATAAATACACTATTATAGACCCTATTTTATTCTAACCCCAGAAACCCAAAAGTTTCAGAAAACCAAATTCTCTCCACCTCCTCCTCCTCCTAAAAGTCGTTTTCTTGGTGGATACCGGTGGAGTGCTTCACACTTGAGGAGCAACTGCTAAGGATCTCTGATCGTTGTCTCCGAATTATTTTTAAAGGTTAGATTCGATCCCTCAAATTTTTATTCACGATTTATATGCTTTTATTTGGATTTTGTGTGTGTAAAAGTGTTTTTCCACGCCCCGCTGCGTTTAAAAATCCAACAATGGTATCAGAACATAGGTTGTATGCATATAGATCTGTGGTAAAAATTTCAGAATTTTATGTGCTTGTATGAATTAATTATGATTTTTACAAGTTATATTAGGGATTAATTTTGTCTGATGAGAAATCGTTTCTCAGAATAATTTTGAATGTTGATCTGGGTTCTACAAGTGTTGTAAATCGTCTGGATATTTTTTTTTCATAATTTTATGAACTATAGATTATTTATTATGAATTTTTGAAGTTGTTACAATTAAATTCATAATTAAATAAATCATATATATTATTTGTAAGTATGTATGTATATATCTGCACTTTTGTCTGTTGAGTGCTGCTGCACGGAGAAACAGCAGGTACAGGTCTGACATGCACGCAGTTCGAGGAGAGAGAAGACGGCGGCGGCTGAAAAAAAAAATATAGGGGTGTAACGCATTCCGGGAATGCGTTATACACCTGTAACACATTCAGGGAATGCGTTACACCTTTTAAATGGCTTAAAAGGCTGTAACGCATCACCGGAATGCGTTACAGTGCTTGTAACGCGTTCCGGTAATGCGTTACAGCCCGTCTGTTGATTTTAAAATTGATTTTCTGGGAGTTTCGTAACTCCGTTTTGGGCGTGCAATATACCGTTGGATTCGTTTTTCCGAGACGGATCTAATGGAGTGATCAATTTTAGTTTATATAAAAGTTTTGAACTGTTTATATTTCCATGAAATGTTTTAAAGCTGTTTTTGACTGTTTTAATTGCTTTTAAATGCTTCATGTGATACATAGAGATGTATAATGCTTAGACTAATGTGCTAGATGATATAACATGCCTATCTTGATGTTTATTCATGTTAATATATGTGATATATGCTTAGTTTATCATGCGATGATAGATTTAGGTGAACTTAAATGAACATAAGGCGTTTATTAGACAACCTAGTACAGTGAAATTGTTTCATAACCTTAAGAACAATATTATGAATACAATCATGAGATTCTTGTGTTTATGAAACACGTAATTGAATATGAATTTTTGATATGAGAGAAAGGATGATTCTGTCAACAACAGATTTCTATCTGTAAGAAAGGGTTATTAAGTGACGCCTCTTGACAATGCTCCACCCGATCTGGGAATCGTCTGATTATTGATTATTGATTTGAAATATTTAATTTAAAAGGAAGAATCTCTTTATAATATGATTATGATTGTAACGTAATATAATCCCTCTAAAATTAAATAATATCAAGTAGTAATTGGCCAATGATACAATGGGCTTGTGTCGGTCATAGCCTTCCAACATGGTAGAAAGTAGTTCTTATTTTTGAATCATTGTCGTTTCGTGCCACAGCCGAGGGCTTTGATTTCGAAATAAGAAATACTTGTCTATTACATAGAGATGTGTACATTGAATAAGAATCTAAAGGTCATTACGTGCCACAGTCGTGGGCCTTTGGGGACTGATTCAGTTGTACGGAATGTTGGGTTTGACTTGACTTAGAATATTGAGTTTGTCGTGCCACAGCCGTGACTCAATTATTCAAGAGGCTAAAGTTTGATTAGGGAATAACATTAGATGTAATTGACAAGAGTTGTTTGCCTATTGAACATTACATGGCGTTTCGTGCCACAGCCGGGGTTGTGTAATGGAATGTAGGATCCCTATTCCCACTAGCATTATGAATGCTTAATTTTTCATGTAGGGGGTTGAATAAATTAGGAAAACTAGTGGGAGCCACTTATGAATAAAGACCCGATTCATATAGTGTTTTGAAATGAAATCGAATATTTGCTGAGTGATGTTATGTGTTTATCATTTACAGATTTACTTTGTACGTTATGTCTTCTGCACTATCACTCAGGAGCATACTAGATGCTCACAAATTGACTGGTCCTAATTATGCTGACTGGCTTCGAAACTTGAGAATTGTTCTCAGGATTGAGAAGCTGGAATATGTGATTGACTCACCTAAGCCTACTGAACCTGCTAGTGATGCACATAATGATGAATATGTTGTGTATCGTAAGTGGATAGATGTTGCAAATGTTGCTCAATGTATCATGCTAGCTTCCATGAACATTGAGCTACAGAAGCAACATGAGCATATGGATGCTCACACTATCCTCATGCATCTACAAGAGTTGTATGATGTGGCGGGGAGGACAGCTCGATATGAGATATCGAAGGAGCTGTTCGGTTGTAGGATGTCTGAGGGATCATCTGTGAATGACCATGTACTTAAGATGATCAATTTGATTGAACGTCTTGGACAACTTGGTTTTGCCATGGATGGGGAGCTGAGCCAAGACTTGGTCTTGCAATCGCTTCCGAGTTCGTTCTCGCAGTTTGTTGTGAACTTTCACATGAATAAGTTGGATGTCAGCCTGCCTGAACTCCACAACATGTTGAAGACTGCGGAATCGAATTTTCCCCCTAAGAAGAGTTCTGTTCTTCTAATTGGTGAAGGTTCCAATCCTAAGAAAAGGAAGAGGAAATCTTCCAAGAAGAAGAAAGTAGGTGAGAAAACGCCGGTTCCACCAAAAGCTGAAGACCCCAAGAGCAAAGTTGTTTGCTTTCACTGTAACAAGGTGGGGCACTGGAAGAGGAACTGCAAGGTTTACCTTGCAGAATTGAAGAAGAAGGGTAGTGAGACTACCGCTTCTAATTCAGGTATGTTCATGATAGAAGTGAATATGTCATTTCTATTTGGGTATTAGATACCGCCTGTGGTTCTCATATCTGCAATTGTTGCAGGGACCAAGGAGAAGTAGGACTCTTGAGGAAGAGGAGGAGATTTTACTGATGGAAATGGAGCAAGAGTTGCTGCTGAAGATGTAGAATCATTTCATTTACATAAGCCTACGGGCAAGACTATTGTTTTAAATAATTGTTATTATGTTCCCTCGATTGTGAGGAATATTATTCCCAAGTTAGACTTGGCTGGATTTTTCATTTATTATTGAGAATAATGAATGTTCTATTCTTTGAGATAATATTCTTTATGGACGTGGTGCTTTAAATAATGGTCTATATATATGTGACATAATTTACTTCAGATTGAACAAACTAATAAAAGAAAAGGGATGATGAAAATCTCACTTCATAGTGGCACTGCAGTCTCCATTTAGTGGACATGGAGAGAGGGCTACAAATTTGCTAGGAATGGTACACACAGATGTATGTGGACCAATGTCTACGCAAGCCATGGGTGGATTTTCATACTTCATTACTTTCATAGATGATAGATCTGGATTCAGATATGTGTTTGATGAAACACAAGTCTGAAGCCTTTGAAAAGTTCAAAGAGTATAAGTATGAAGTGGAGAAACAACAAAACATAGTATTATAACTCTTCGATCAGATCGAGGTGGTGAATACTTTAATGGAGTGTTTCTAGATTATCTCAAAGTAAATGGTATAGTCTCCCTGTGGATGCCTCCAGATTGATATCTGAAAGGAGAAATCGAACTTTGTTAGACATAGTTCGGTCCATGATGAGCTATGCAAATCTTCCAGTATTTCTATGGGGTTATGCATTGGAAACCTCAGCATATTTACTGAATATGGTGCCTTCCAAAATCTATTCCTCAAACTTCGTATGAGATATGGAAAGAAAGGAAACCGAGTCTTAAACACGTTAAGATTTGGGGATGTCCAGCTTATGTCAAGAAAGTTGACCCAGATAAGCTGGAATATCGATCCGTAAAATGTAGTTTTGTGGGATATCCTAAAGAGACTTTAAGGTATTACTTTTACACCGATCATCGGGTGTTTGTCTCCAGACATGCTACCTTCTTGGAAAAGGAGTTTATCCTTGAAGGAAACAGTGGGAGCAAAATTGAACTTAATGAAGTTCAAGAAGCACAAACTACTACAGATCGAGTGGAAACACCTGTTCTGACTGAACAACCTTTTGTGGAACAGCCCATTCATAGGTCAGGGAGAGTGTCTCGCCAACCTGAGAGGTAATATGGCCTTGTCATTGAGAATGACAATGAGTTGTCAATCATTTGATGATGACGACCCTGTGACCTATAATGAGGCTATGAGTAGTGTTGACTCAGAGAAATGGCATAGTGCCATGAAATCCAGAATGGAATCTATATATACGATATACAAAAGATAGATTATAGCAGATGGCCAGGTGGAGACCTTTAAGGCCAGGCTTGTGGCAAAAGAATTCAAACAAAGGCAATGGATTGACTTTGATGAAACCTTTTACCTGTAGCCCTGTTAAAATCAATTCGGATTTTGCTTGCGAATGCTGCTTACTACGACTATGAGATCTGGCAATTAGCCAGATGGTTTTCTTTCCAAGAGAAATGAAAACCTAGTGTGTAAGCTGCTGCGAACCATATGTGGTTTAAAGCAAGCTTCTCGTAGATGGAACATTCGTTTTGATGAGACAATCAAAGAGTTTGATTTTATCAAAAAACGTAGATGAACCATGTGTCTACAAAAGGGTTAGTGGGAGCGCGGTAACATTTCTTATATTGTATTGAATTAGAGTTGACACACATAACAACATAGCAGACCCACTCATAAAGCTACTTTATGAAAGTCACTTTGATCGTCATAATGACAGGATGGGTATTAGATACCAGAGTGATTGGCTTTAGTACAAGTGGGAGATTGAAAGGAATATGTCCTAAGTCCAATCAGGTATTAGGATTTAGGAATAACTCTTTATGTAATCTGTTTTGATTTCATTGATATTAATAAAGACTTGTTTTGTTTTTATTACGGGCTTTATCTATTTAAGTGTTTAAATAAGATATACCATAGTTTAGAGTAAAGCTTTTTATGGATTATGATGAGATCATAATAGTGAGACCTAAAAGGATGATAACTCTAAACTTAAATAGTTCCTGGTCATAGGATTACTAACTGGTAATTAATAATCCACAAAGATCGGTACATACTATGCTTGCTTCATTATGAAGGATGTCTGTTCTCATAGACATTTGTGTGGTGACACTATAGCTAGTATGTAGGTGCTTATTATGGAATAAGTTCACTGAACATGACTCACCCAGCTGAACAACTGATGGAGTTCACTCACGTGTCAGCAGTTGTTCACTTAGTGATAGTTGTACAAGTATCCTTAGACTTGAGGTCATCATAGTCATCTTGTGTACACTGAACTATGCTTTGGTTTAGTTCTTAGTCTCCAGGGACAATTATTAGGGCTCTTCTGGGTATAGGAATTTGTACACGAAGATAGTGTATGATCAATAAAGGATCTACCCCTTCCAGTGAAGGAAGCGAATGTTCAAGGCTGATCCACTTATGCTAGTTCAGGAATCTCTGGCCAGAGTGAATGAAATTAGAAAGGAGTTTCTAATTTGCATAGAACTACGCATAGTAAATGGTAAGCAAGTGATTGAATTAGATAGGCTTGACACGAGATCCATGCCTTGTATTTAATCGGGACATTGTAGGGTAGAAGGAGTTTATTGTACGGTAACTATTCACTGACAGGTTCTTGGTATTCTAAGCAGTGAATTCATATTATCCGGATAGTCGCGATATGTTGAGAAGCATCACTCACGATGTAGAATAAATGTGATTAATTAATTAATCATATCTAATAAATTAGAGAATTTATATAAATAATGATAAAATAGTTTTATTATTATTTATTTCTACTACCGGCTTAATATTGAACCTACAGGGTCACACCATAAAAAGAGAATGATTTAATGGTGGAGGAATTAATTAATAATGGCTATAATTATTTATTTATGAAATAAATAATTAATTTGCAAATTTAATAATTGATTAAATGAGATTTAATTGATTATAAATTAATTAAGAAAAGTTCTTAATATTATTAATTAAGGATTTAATTTTTGGAAATTAAATCAAGAGAGAGAATTATTTCTAAAGTGTTTAGAAAAAGGATTAATAATTAAAAGGTGTTTTAATTATTAATGAGAATAATAAATGGTATAATAATAATAATATTTATGGGAAAATTTCAGCTGAAAATTTTGCCTATAAATACACTATTATAGACCCTATTTTATTCTAACCCCAGAAACCCAAAAGTTTCAGAAAACCAAATTCTCTCCACCTCCTCCTCCTCCTAAAAGTCGTTTTCTTGGTGGATACCGGTGGAGTGCTTCACACTTGAGGAGCAACTGCTAAGGATCTCTGATCGTTGTCTCCGAATTATTTTTAAAGGTTAGATTCGATCCCTCAAATTTTTATTCACGATTTATATGCTTTTATTTG